>NW_017618711.1:3952500-4187500 GCF_001879475.1 Ipomoea nil
AAATTAATGCTAGTAATCTTCTCTTGTTGGATAAGTTCTATGATGTTTTTAATTTGCATTTATCAGGTTATGGTTGATATGGAAACCGGAAAGGAATTCATATTGTGTGAATATAACAGAGATGCTGACTCCTATAGGTACTGCTTTATTTCATGTCTCATTTATTACTATTTCTATATTGGTGTTATTAGGAGCTAGAACTATAATTCTCCTATATCATGTGGTGGAAATGTTCAATACATTTACAATTACTGCCATTCAGAAAATGACTTAGTAAACTGGTACTAGTACTGACTGACAATCCACTGCTATATTATTCTTCTATGACTAGATTTGCTGTCCAGTTTACCCATGTGTGGCATCTTAATATATGAAGTCGTTTATTAAAGAGAAAGTTTCTTATCTCTGTGCTACATGCTTGTTTGGCTCAAATAGATAAGAGGGAAAAAAAGTCTATTTTAGAAATAGCTTACAAAAAGAAATTATATTTCTTTGTAATTATTTGCAATGAATAATATAACAATTCTGGAATATAAAATTGTCATTAAATGGTCCATGTTTCTCCAAAAAGAGCTTTTCAAAAAGGCCTCAGGCTGGTTGACTTGGTTCTTCTCAAAAGAACAGACAAATAACCTCTTGTCTACTCCCAAAGAACTTTGAAAAAAACATTGTTGGGCCCAGCTTATGACTTCCTGGAGTAGATAAGTGGCCATTAGTTGCAAGCCAAGCAAGCACTAAATTGTAAAATGTTAGGCCTCTGGGGTGTAGACAAAGTTCCAGGAGTGGTACTAATATTGAGTATATTGTTTCTTTGCTGTTATTTGAGATTGCCTTCTTTATTGGGTTGTTTATTGTCAATTAGAAAGTCATTCTATGTTTCCTTTTATTATGATTTTCACTCTGGCAGGTCGCCTTTGTCAAATACGTATCATCCACCACTAGAAGATGGAGCTTATCCATCTGCAGAGTTGAGGAAACTTGAAATTGAAGCAAATGAAGTCTTTGCTGTTTATCGTGACCAGTGAGGTCCTTTACTTACCTCGTCCTTTGTCATTTGCTGTGATTTTTTGATTGATAAAACTTTGGCTAGTTCTCTTCAGCCTCATGACATCACTTTTTATTGTGACCAGGCTGGAGACATCTCTTTTCTTCTTCTGGATAACATGATTACTTAAATTTGGAATGAGTTACTGGCTATATTTATTTTATGTATTGGATAACAGCTTCATTGACCAAATTATTCTTAGGTATTATGAAGGTGGCATTTCATCAGTTTACATGTGGGAAGATGAACATGAAGGCTTCATTGCCTGCTTCTTAATAAAGAAAGGTAGACACCTGCCACTAAATAATACTTCGTATTTGTTTTGTTCTTTATTGGATCTATACTGTGATTGCCTTTGGTGATATAGATGGCTCAAAATCTGGACATGGTAGAAGGGGATATCTGCAGGAAGGAGCCTGGGATGCTATACATGTTATCCAGGTAATGCTTGGACTATGACATGAATAAAAGCAAGATAAAAGGTCTCTTTTTCTTCACTTTTTCCTAGATAACTAAGTTTATAAAAATTCATCATTTGATTCTGATTAATTGTTTTAGGTTGGTCCAGAGGAAGAAGGGACAGCACACTACTGCCTGACTAGTACTGTGATGCTATCTTTGACCACAAATAATGAGTCCTCAGGCACCTTCAATTTGACAGGATCGATAAGAAGACAGGTATTGCAGTTAGTGTTTCTAGAGTTGTGCATTCAAAGTCTTTATCAGAAGAAAATATAATTTAACAAATTGCTCATGTGATGTGATTGAATTGTAGAAAGCTAAAAAGAGGAAGGTCTGTGAAACTGACCTTGTATCTCTGCTTCGCTGTTTACTGTGTGTATTTCTACCAGTATGAGACACTTCTATATATACACAAGGGAGGGTTATCTATGCCTCTTCACATCCATGTCTGTTCACCTAATTGTGACCCTTCACATACATGTCTATTCAATTCTAACACTCCCCCTCAAGCTGGAGCATAGATATTGAGCATGCCCAGCTTGTTACAAATATATTCAACCCTGTCCCTACTAAGTCCTTTGGTGAACAAATCAGCTAGTTGCTCACCACTACGAACATGAGCCATAGAAATTAAGCCTTGTTGAATCTTTTCGCGCACAAAATGACAATCTACCTCAATATGCTTAGTACGCTCATGGAATACTGGATTATTTGAAATGTGTATAGCGGCTTGATTATCACACCATAAACGTATAGGCTTCATCACCTCCATACCAACCTCCTTCAACATATTGTGCACCCAAGTCTTTGTTAGAATGGCAATGCTATTACAAATTCCATTTGGCACAAATAGTGAGTATATGTGGTATTATTTTTGGTGCTATTTTATGAGTCTCACTATGGAGTGCTTTTCTTCATTCTAAGGAGAAGGTGGAAGGAACTATAGGAGAATTTTCTCGTATTTCCTGTCTTCTCTAGTACTTTGTTTCCTGTTTATTTGTAATTGCCGTCATGAAATAACCCCATTTTAAAGAATTTTCCTCGCTGATATGCCGCATATGAATGACTTCATATGATCACTCATACTCAACATTTTAACCTTAAAAGAGTTAATTCCAGGAATGATCCCTTGACTATTGTCATTTATCAATTTGTATTCTTCGACTTTCAATTGGACCATAAATGGTCCCTTGACTATTGATCTTTATCAATTTTCGTCCTCAACTTTCAATTTAACCATAAGTGGTCCCTTGACTATTGATTTTTTCCAAATTTGGTCCTCTAGTTAAATATCATTTTAATAAACATTAAATTTAAGGGTAATAATGTAAAAATTTTAGTTTTTCACAATGATGAACTCAATGTATTAAATTTATGAACTCAATTTGTCCATCTCAACAAGAAGCTAATTTTTACATTATTATTCTTAAATTTAATGTTTATTAAATGAATATTTAACTGAAGGACCAAATTTGAAACAAAATCAATAGTCAAGGGGCCATTTATGGTCATATTGAAAGTCGAGGATGAAAATAGGTAAATATCAATAGTCAAGGGACCATTTATGGTCCAATTGGAAGTCAAAAGGATAAAAATTAGTAAATGTCAATAGTCAAGGGACCATTCCTGGAATTAACTTGTTTTAAAATTTTCCACTCCTAGATAAATGATTAAATGTATTCTGGATGGTCTCAGGACCTTGAGTTCACTGGTACATTCTCTTGAACTTGGGAAATGATAATAGCTTTGAAAACAATTCAAAATGAACCCCAATTAGTAAAATCTGTACAGTCATTTCCTCTTAAAGGTTAACCATACCTGTAATAGTGCTCTCTTTTGTTTACGAAGAATACTTTTGGCTATTATTCTTGCATTACGGTTCACTTTTACTTTGCCCCACAAATAACTATGCTAATTTGTTGATGACTCGTGGCTTAACCTACTTGTCAAGGTGTGGCCTCCTAGAACTAAGATCACAATTTCAACTTGACCGACCTTTGAGTTACCAAAAAATAAACAAGGCCTAAATCTCTCCATTATGCATGTTCACTAATATTAACAATTCAGTAGTAATGTGGATGGCTTACATGGTTGAATTCCTTGGCATTTTTCTGTTCCGATCCTGCTTTTCACATGAACTTATTGATTAGTAATTGGTGCTACTTTTTTAATTAATGTTCCCTATATCTAATAGATGAATATGCAATTCCCTCTCTCGGAGGGTCATTTATGCAACATGGGAAGGATGATTGAGGAAATGGAGGGCAAACTTAGGAACTCCCTTGATCAGGTAATATTTTACTTGAATGCCATTGTGCAAAATGTTTTCAAATTCCTACCATCAGCTAATCACAACCTTTCCTTTGGGATATAACATATTTAACATAGAGCCTGAAACTTGCAGGTTTATTTTGGAAAGACAAAGGAAATGGTCTGTATTTTACGCCCTCCATCTGAACTGGTGCAAATGAAACTGCCTTCGAGCTAAGATAAGATATACATGCCATCTCCATTGATCGGTATTAATAAAAATACATTTCCAGATTTGTTTGTTCTGCTATTCATATTGAAGGGGTTGTGCTTCTACAGTGAAGGAATTTATTCTTGTTCTTCCAATTATGAATTCAGGCCCGGAGCCACAAGAGTACTTGAATCCTATCCGTTTATATGTTGTTGAACAGCAATCTACCTTTTATAATTTGTGAGTTTCTTGGATATGCTAGTTTTTGAGTAAGAATTGAAAGATTGAATATATTGGTTCAAACTTTTGTTGTTCACTATATATAAATATATTTCAAATTTTGTTGGGATGGAGTTAGGAAGAATATTTGAATAATCACGAAGAAGGATTTAGAAACATATGGGGAAGGATGTAGTGAGCTTCCTCTGAAATTGCACCGTGAATCTTGAATACAAGATGAATCTTATAATTTCACTGATTTTATGTTATGCAACAATTGCCTTCATTAATTATATTTGTTAATCAAATGTAAATAACGAAAATTGAAAGTGTAAAATAAAACAATAACACAAGAGAATTGTTATGCAGTTCGGAGCGCTTTTCCTACGTCTGCGGGACAATTTACGTCTGTCTAATCCACTATAGATATTTACCAAGGAGTATTATAAGAGGTAAGTATAAATGGCTCTTTTGCCGTACTAGGTACTGTCTGTGTAGTCCAGAATTAAACTACAATAATATAATCAAAGAGATAATATAAGAGCTTGTAAAATATTTTTTTACTTAGAATAAGAGTTCTCAATTCCTCAGTTTCTAAAAAAGAATCTTCCTTTTATAAAAACTTTTAATCTACCAGATTTGATCCATAAAGATAACATTCATAATCTTCAACAAACCACATCCACACATTCTAATCTTCAACAAACCACATCCACACATTCTATTTTGAACTTCCTTCACTGAATGCTTTGCTGACTTTCTCTTCTTAAATTTTCAATAAATGATAGTCACTTAAAATCTACTATACTAATACTAATAAGAGCCTAAGAGAGTGCTCTGCTGACTTTCTCTTCTTAAATTTTCAATAAATGATAGCCACTTAAAATCTAGTATATATATATATATACTAATAAGAGCCCAAGAGAGTTAGGTTTTCTTAAATTTTCAATAAATGATAGCCACTTAAAATCTAGTATATATATATATACTAATAAGAGCCCAAGAGAGTTAGGCCTATAATGGGTAGATGGGTAGAAAAAATGGCGGTCAAATTTTTTAATCAAATGAATGGCTCAGATTGATTAGATTTTAATTTTTCTTTGAGATTTCTTAATTTATCCTTAATGAATGTGATTATCCGTTAACTTTTCCGTTAAATATTATCTTTTCCGTTAGTTTATGTTAGTTCACCGTTAACTTACTCATTGATTTAAATAAGAAATGTCTTAGGTTCGAATCTCATCCCAATCAAAGTTGCCATAATTAGTACTCTATCTTACTCTTATTAAATTATAAATAATAATTTAGTAGCTAAAACGAAAAATAATACATATGCATTTCTTTAATTTAAAATTATGTGTCTTCAATGCCTTTATTCAAAAAAAAATTATTCATTATCAATAAATTAAATAAGATAAATAATTTCATTAGTTATATTGTCTTTACTTTTCTCCAATATAAAAATTCTTTACATTCAAAATTCAAATTCATCAATTGATTATATTCGCTACATTGTCCCTACAATGTCTTTATTAAAAAAAAAATTATTCATTATCAATAAATTAATTAAGAGAAATAATTTCATTAGTTATATTCTCTTTATTTTTCTCCAATGTAAAAATTCTTTACATTCAAATTCATCAATTAATTATATTCGGTACATTGTCTATTATCTTTTTTTTTTTGTGCACTATTTTTTAATTAAATATCAAAGTTATAATACAAAATAATGATATATATTTATTTACCAAGTATTTTATTAATACCATGAAAAAATTTAAAAAATTTAAATTAATAAAGCTAATCATATTAACTACTTGAATGATTTGTTGACAAAGAGAGTATTCAAATCACACAACAAATTGAAGTGAGAAACTACCTCGCAATGTCCTTGTTTGACAATCAGCAGTTAGTGGTTAGCGTCAACGGATTATATTATCGGATTTGACCAGCGAATTATATCAACGATTGGTAAAAAGATATTTAAAAAAATTAACTGTTTAAATTAACATTTAAAATGACCTAATGATATACATATAATAATAATAATTATTATTATTTTAATAATAATTTTTTTTAATATAGATGTGTTTTGGGAAAATCATTCTCAAAAACACTAAGTGAAAATATTGTAAATTGCAATGTTTGTATTTTCAGTGGTTTGGAACAAATTATTGCTTCAAACTGTTGAATAACCAAAACATTTTCTTTAGCATTTTAATCTTTGGGTTACATCATATTTTCTAATTGTCCAATATCTTTGTGTTACATTATAATTAAAAATTTTAAATTTTTACTACATCTAAATTCCTTAAATTAGGAATTTCTTTATCTATAATAATTTATTCAACAATAATGGTTGAACTAAATGAACACTGAGCAAAACACCTAAAGGACTGGTACTGTTGATTCATTCATTGATCTTGTATATATGTGCATTCATTAAATATATTAGAACCCTTTGCAACAAAAATACTTGGTTACTATTTAACATTTGTTTAGTAACAATTATAATGAATCTCCTATATTACATTGTATTCATATACTATGAATTACATATTGAAATAAACAAATTAGACATTAAATTACATATGTTGAACTTCCCGTATATAATCTTGCATTGATATACTTTCAAATATTTATTTAATTATAAACATTGGGTAGAAAAAATGACCGTCAAATTATTAAATCAAATGAATAGTTCAGATTGTTCAGATTTTAATTTTTCTTTGAGATTTCCTAATTTATCCTTAATTATATGATTATCCGATCCGTTAACTTTTTTATTAAGTACCGTTAATTCATCGTTAGTCTAATTCTAATATTAAAGTCTAATATAGAATTATAACTACAACATTAATCTAATTCTAATATTAAAGTCTTTATATAACTCTAACCATAAATCCTACTGCCAGAATCTCCTCAAACAATATTAGTATATATTTAATATTTTATGCTCTAATTTTTATTTGCTCTCCCTTATGTCCCGTATTTGGTTTCAACCATACCCATACAATTATTTTATTGACAATTATAATCAATCTTGACTATATTATCTTGCATTTGTAAACTTAGAAATACCAATTTAAATACTCAAATTCAACATTTAATTATTTATGCATGAACAATTCCAATATAATCTTGCCTTGATATACTTTAAAATACTTATTTTAAAAAAACATTGGGCATTATCTCATTCGCGCAATGCGCGTAAAAAACTAGTAATCTTATAAGATAGGAAATGGTCCAAATAGATTTAAATTAATCTTAAATATAATTAAATCTAATTAAATTAAAACTAAATAAATTAGCCAATCAAGATTTTAATGTGTACTAAACTTGTACACTTACATCCTCCACAACAAATGTTGGATGGTTTGGTACATCCTTCTATCTCCCTCTTCAGTGATATACTCCGTACTATTTTTCTTCTATTACCTATTACAGGAAAGCCAACGGAGTGTTTTTCTTCTTTTAACAAGTCATAAGGATTTTTTATTTATTTATTTTTTTTTGGGAATATATAGTTCATTAATTCAAATCTGAGTACAAAGCCTTGACAATAAAAGGAGGGGAAGACGTCCACTCTTGACGCACAGACATAGAACAAGCTTCCCTAGCTAAACTATGGGCAGCTGTATTCGCAGTGCGATTAAACATAAGAGATAGTTACACATAAAGTTGAACGTAGCAAATCTTTAATGCGATTAAACATAAGAGATAGTTACACATAAAGTTGAACGTAGCAAATCTTTAATATCGAGCAGAACAAGATCACACACAAGTGCCGTTCATAATATATTTCTCGCAACTAGCTGCTGCTGGACAATTCTTGCAATCGTCGTCGGTTTCACACTTCCCACAACCACCCTCCTTTGCCTTGCTTTTCTTCACCACCATTTCTGATATTAATTAGATTGATTTGGTTCAAATATTAGAATCAGAACGGTAAATGAAATCAAATCCTTTGTAATAATAATAGATTTAAGTAGAATAAGTTTATTTGTTTAATTTGGTAGTAAAATGAAATTGGAATCAAATTTAAAATAACATGTTGATGACTCCAACCTTAGATTTTTCATATTTATTAATAAAAATAAAAATAAATAAAAACAAAGAGGAATATGTAGAGTTAGGCTAAAAAAATTACCCAAAGTGGAGTCAAATCCAACACAATGACCGATTTCAGATCCAGAGATTTCGTTGATGCAGAAGTTGGTTGAGTATACACTATTGGCTTTGCAGTCATCATGAGACTTGCAAAGCTGCCCAGTCATAAACAATTGCTTCTTGTTTGGTCCTACACTTACCTGTGCCATCATAATTGATGGCAACACTGCAACATGTATAAATAATCTCACTTAATCATAATTTATGTTAATCCAAATATGGATAAATAAAGGCAGTATATATATATATATGTGTGTGTGTGTGTAGACACAGGGAGAGAGAGAACTAACAAGATGCAACCATGAAAAAGGCTAGTAAGAGCAGCAGCTTGATTGAATGTCTCTCCATCTCTTGTTTTGGCCTTGAATCTTCAGCACTATGGAGCTAGGAATTGAAGAATATATAGCAGGTAGGGACGGAGCCAGAAATTCGATTGAGGGGACGAAGAAGTAGGACGGATTCATAAACTTTTTCCAGTAAAAGCGAAACATTAAAACAAAAGAGATAATTTTTTTAAAAAATAAATAAATTACCTAAGAATTTTTTTTTTCTTTTATAACCATTACTTAGAAATATAGTTGTAAATATTGTTAGATATGTGAGAAAAATAAAAAAACTTTATAAAAATATTCATAACAAAATATGAAACATAATTAATTTGATAAAATAATTTGAATAGAAAACACATTATAAATTACACATATTAAATAAGTGACTGTGTTGAAGCCATATATAAGGGAAGAATTAAAAAATATGTAAAATAATATTAATACAAAGATTTGAACCCAAGACCTTTCCAATTAACAAACACATACCTTACCAACTAATCTAAGGGTGTGTTTGGTTGGTGGGTTTTGCCCATAGGAATGTGTATGAAAGTGATTGTTGTTGTTTGGTTAATAGGTTTTTAGAACACTACTATGGGTTTCGAATACCCCATCAATTGAAAAACCCATACCCAAATACAATAAGAGTTTCATTCCCTTATTCATTATTAACCACTACTATTAGTAACCATTCCCATTCCACCCTAGTACCAAACATGTTAAATACTTTCACCAAAACCCATTACCATTACCAAGTATTTGATACCCATTCCAATTCCGATTCCTATGTGCGAACCAAACACACCCTAAATCTTTACTTGTTAACATTTACTAGTTCTTTTATACTAATACAAAAATCTATACTATATATGCATATATACATACAAAGATTATATATGGCGTGGGGGTGGGGTGAGGGGGACAGGGGTGAGAGGGGGGAGCTGCCCCCTTTGGCTCTGTCACTGATAGCAGGACCATATATATAGAGGAATAAATACAAAAGAGTTACATCTTTAGTTTCTAAATTATATTATAGATAAATAGTAATTTTCGTCTCTAGCTAGCTATTTCATGTTGTTGCTAGATGGTCCCACCAATGTGGGTAGGGTGGTGACCAAAAGCTTAACAATTAATCTTGGAAGATGAAGTGAAAGGTTTTTTTGATTAATGGCTTCATTCATGTCCACTTAATGGGAGATTAAAGTGGGCAAATGAAAAGACAAAAGAGTTGGCTTTGTAAAGCCTATATAAAGGCCATGGATTTGGCTACCTTGGAGATGAGAGAGTTCAAGAAGAAGAAAAAGAGAGGAGAGAAAATTTGTTGAGATATACAAGTGTGAGAAAATTAGCCGAGAAGAAGTTGGTGGATTTCGTAGAAATTCTTGTGCCTCGGGGTATGTTATTTTCTCTTGTATTTTGTGTTGCCTCTAATTGTTGAATTAGAGAAGCCTCCTCTGTTGTGCCCGTGGTTTTTTACTCCTTGCCTTGAGGAGGTTTTTCCACGTTAAAATTCTTGGTGTTCTTCTTGGTGCCGTTTATTTATTTTCATTGTGCTAATTATATATTCTTGCGAGCTTTCTTCCCAACAACTGGTATCAGAGCCTTGTTCAAGTGCGAAGCTATGGAAGGAAAGTTCAATAGAATTACAAGTTTGAATGGCATAAATTATCACATATGGAGAAATAAGATAAAAGATCTACTATATGTGATGAAGTTGCATTTACCCGTGTTTGCTACCCAGAAACCTGAAAATAAATCAGATGAAGAGTGGGCCTTTGAGCATGAACAGGTATGTGGTTTTATTCGGCAATTTGTTGAAGATAATGTGTATAATCATATTTGTAGTGAAACCCACGCAAGGACACTGTGGAGTAAACTTGAAGATTTATATGCTTCAAAGACTGGCAACAACAAACTGTTTTATCTCACAAAATTGGTGCAGTTGAGATATAAAGAGGGTAGTTCTGTTGCGGATCACTTGAATGATTTTCAAGGGATTGTTGATCAATTGTCAGGTATGGGAGTTAATTTTGATGATGAGGTCCTTGCTCTTATGGTACTAGCATCATTGCCGGATTCTTGGGAAACTTTAAAAATTTCTTTGACTAATTCTGCTCCTAACGGTGTTGTAACGATGGAACTTGTTAAAAGTGGTGTCCTGAATGAAGAGATGAGACGAAGGTCACAAGGTACTTCCTCTCAACATTCAGAGGTCTTGGCTACAACAAATAGGGAGAGAAGTCAAAGCAAGGGTCCAAGGAGTAAAGATAAAAACAGAGATAACAGTAGAGGTAAATCTAATAAATTTGCTAATGTTGAATGTTATCATTGTCACAAAAAGGGGCATATTAAGAAATTTTGCCGACTACGGAAGAAAGAAAATCAGAAAAATAAAGACTCTGAAAAGAATAATGGTAGCGATGATGATAGTGTAGCTGCTACAGTTGAACATGATTTTCTTATCTTCTATGATGGTGACACAGATGCCATTAATTTGGTAAGTCATGATACAAACTGGGTAATTGATAGTGGTGCATCCATTCATGCTACAGCTCGAAAGGATTTTTTTGTTAGTTATGCAACAGGTGATTTTGGAGTTGTGAAAATGGGCAATGATGGTAATGCAAAGATTGTTGGTGTTGGCGATGTTCAGTTAGAAACCAACAATGGCACCAAGTTGCTTCTGAAAAATGTGAAGCATGTTCCAGATATCAGGTATAATTTAATTTCTGCTGGAAAATTAGATGATGAAGGGTATTGTAATACTTTCCAAAATGGCCAATGGAAACTCACAAGAGGTTCTCTAGTTGTGGCTCGAGGCACAAAGTGTTCTACACTTTATGTTTTACAGGCCAAGATCTCAGGAAATATTGTCAATACGGTTGAGAACGATGATACGAATGATATATGGCATAAGAGGCTTGCACATATATCTGAGGAGAGGATGTCCATGCTGGTCAGAAAAAAGAGCTTAGCTGGGTTGAACAATGTTCATTTGAAGAGGTGTGCTCATTGTCTAGCAGGGAAGCAGAACTGAGTATCCTTTAAAAGTTCTGCTGAGACTAAGAAGAAACCAGAGGTATTGGAACTGATACACTCTGATGTGTGTGGACCTTTCAAAACTAGGTCACTTGGTGGTGCTCGCTATTTTGTTACCTTCATTGATGACTGTTCAAGGAAATTATGGGTTTATTCTTTGAGGCATAAAAGTCAAGTTGTGGACATATTCAAGCAATTTCATACCCTAGTTGAGAGACAGACTGGGAAGAAGCTAAAATGCATAAAGTCAGATAATGGAGGAGAGTATATTGGGCCACTCAATAGGTATTGCGTAGAGCAGGGTATTCGCCATAAGAAAACACCACCAAAGACTCCTCAGTTAAATGGTGTTGCTGAGAGGATGAACATGACTTTGATTGAGAGAGTTAGATGTTTGTTGTCACATGCAAAGTTACCAAAGACATTCTGGGCTGAGGCACTAAGTACTGTTGCGCATGTGTTGAATCTCTCACCATGTGCTCCTTTAAGGTTTGACATACCAAGTCGGGTATGGACAGGAAATGATGTTTCCTATGATTATCTACGTGTCTTCGGGTGCAAAGCATTTGTGCACATTCCGAAAGATGAAAGATCGAAACTTGATGTTAAGACACGACAGTGTGTCTTTATTGGCTATGGTCTAGATGACTTTGGTTACAGATTTTATGATCCGGTTGAAAAGAAGCTTGTGAGAAGCCGAGATGCTGTGTTCGTGGAGAATCAAACCATAGAGGATATTGACCGGGTTAAAGAATTGGGATCTCATAACGGTGATTCAGTTGATACTGAGATAGTACCTCCAACAGTGGTTCCTGAAGAGGTTGGAGAGGATGACCAAATTGAGCAGCAAGATGTTACTGATGCTTCCATTAATGATGATGAACTCCCAGTTCCAGAAGCTTCAACTCCACCTCAGCTTCGAAGAAGTTCAAGAGTTAGACAGCCTTCCACAAGGTACTCTTCTGATATTTATGAAATTAATTTTGTTGATAATGGTGAACCAGAATGTTATGCAGAAGCTGTGGAGGATGAACACAAGGAAAAGTGGATTGAAGCCATGAAAGATGAGATGAAATCCTTGTATGAGAATAATACCTTTGAGTTAGTAAAGCTACCTAAAGGTAAGAGAGCTTTGACAAACAAGTGGGTGTACAGAGTGAAGCAGGAAGAACACTCCTCACGACCAAGGTACAAAGCTAGACTGGTTGTCAAGGGATTCAACCAGAGAAAAGGTATTGACTTTGATGAGATATTTTCTCCAGTTGTTAAAATGTCTTCAATCCGTGTTGTTCTTGGACTAGCAGCCAGCCTAGATTTAGAAATTGAGCAAATGGATGTAAAGACTGCTTTTCTTCATGGTGATTTGGATGAAGAAATATACATAGAGCAACCAGAAGGTTTTGAAGTCAAGGGAAAAGAGGACTATGTCTGTAAGCTAAAGAAGAGTCTATATGGCTTAAAACAGGCACCAAGGCAGTGGTACAAGAAGTTTGAGTCAGTTATGGCGAAGCAAGGTTACATGAAGACTACTTCTGACCATTGTGTGTTCTTTCAAAAACTCTCTGATGATGATTTTATTATTCTCCTGTTGTACGTTGATGATATGTTGATCTTCGACACGAGTGCTTCTAGAATTAATCAACTAAAGGAACAGTTGAGCAAGTCTTTTGCTATGAAAGACTTGGGGCTAGCAAAACAGATTCTTGGGATAAGAATTACACGAGACAGGAATGCCAGAAAGTTGTGGTTGTCTCAGGAGAAGTACATTGAGAAAATACTTTGTAGGTTTAACATGGACAATGCTAAAGCGGTTAGTTCTCCTCTTGCTAATCACTTTAAATTAAGTAGTAAGCAAAGTCCTTCTACAGAGGAAGAAAAGGCAAGTATGCAACAAGTCCCTTACAATTCAGCAGTTGGTAGTTTAATGTATGCTATGGTATGTACAAGGCCAGATATTGCTCATGCAGTTGGCGTTGTCAGTAGGTTCCTTTCTAATCCTGGCAAGGAACATTGGATGGCTGTTAAATGGATTTTCAGATATCTTAGAGGTACTTCTAAATTATGCTTATGTTTTGGTTCTAGTAAGTCTATGTTGGTTGGATACACAGATGCAGACATGGCAGGTGACATTGACTCTAGAAAGTCGACTTCGGGATATCTAATATCATTTGCAGAGGGAGCAGTATCATGGCAGTCTAAGTTACAAAAGTGTGTTGCACTTTCTACCACAGAGGCTGAGTTTATTGCAGCAACTGAAGCTTGTAAAGAGTTGCTATGGATGAAGAAATTTCTTCAAGAACTCGGGATCAAACAAGACAAATATGAGTTATTTTGTGATAGTCAGAGTGCTATACACCTTGGTAAGAATTCCTCTTTCCATTCCAGATCGAAACATATCGATGTAAGATATCACTGGATACGAGATGTTTTGGAGATGAACCAGTTACAACTTGTAAAGATCCATACAGATGAAAATGGGTCTGGCATGTTAACAAAGTCATTACCAAGGGAAAAGCTTGAGATATGTCGTTCAGCTGCAGGGATGCAAGTCCCTCCCACATTGGCGTGAGGGGGAGTTTGTTGCTAGATGGTCCCACCAATGTGGGTAGGGTGGTGACCAAAAGCTTAACAATTAATCTTGGAAGATGAAGTGAAAGGTTTTTTTGATTAATGGCTTCATTCATGTCCACTTAATGGGAGATTAAAGTGGGCAAATGAAAAGACAAAAGAGTTGGCTTTGTAAAGCCTATATAAAGGCCATGGATTTGGCTACCTTGGAGATGAGAGAGTTCAAGAAGAAGAAAAAGAGAGGAGAGAAAATTTGTTGAGATATAAAGTGTGAGAAAATTAGCCGAGAAGAAGTTGGTGGATTTCGTAGAAATTCTTGTGCCTCGGGGTATGTTATTTTCTCTTGTATTTTGTGTTGCCTCTAATCGTTGAATTAGAGAAGCCTCCTCTGTTGTACCCATTATCTATATAGTGGAAGGTTTACTGGCTTGTGCCTGTGGTTTTTTACTCCTTGCCTTGAGGAGGTTTTTCCACGTTAAAATTCTTGGTGTTCTTCTTGGTGCCGTTTATTTATTTTCATTGTGCTAATTATATATTCTTGCGAGCTTTCTTCCCAACACATGTGAACATATATAATCCTAATATCAAATGGAGTTTTGTTTCTTGGGAGCCACTCAAAAGGCTAAGGATAAACATGCAAAATTGCTTAGAACTCAAGGATAAAAAACCTAAGCGCAAGGACAAAATATGTATAAACTTTGTACGAAACCATACATGCATGTTCATAAGAAACAATTAGCTAGGGACAATAATTACTATTGAGTTGAAACTTAGGGATCAAAAATAAAATTCTACATTTAAAATTAATATATATATATATATATATATATATATATATATATATATATATATATATATATATATAGATTTTGAATCCAATGCACACCCCCTAGTCAGCCGAGCCCGTGAGCACACTCCCTGATCATTGATTTTAATTTTTTGACGATTCAGATTGATTACCACTTGGATCCATGTTATACTGATTTTAGATGAAGCATGAGTCTTTTTGTCCTTAAGCACTATATTTATTACTTTCCATTTCATTTATTTCCATGTTTATAGAGATTTGTAGCGTTATTTCAGCTCTCCTTAATTAATATTTCTCTCTCTCTCTCTCTCTCTCTCTCTCTCTCTCTCTCTCTCTCTTAGTGATTTTCTTTGAGATTTTACGGCGGTGTGTGCGTGGGTGTGGAATGGTGTGTGCGTTTTACTGTAACAGAAAACAACGACAGCACAAAAATATATATTGGAACCAACCAACACAAACACTTGGATGATCAATAACACCCACACGCACGGAGATGAATAAAAGCAAAGAAAAATGAAGAGGCAGCAAACCCAAATCAATCTAACAAAAACACAACAGAATATATAATACATGAATAAAAAAATATGTACAAAAACACCAAATAATGATGGACAATAAATATACATGGGAGACAACGAAAATACACACATGGAGAATCCATAGCCCTAAATGTGAAAAAAAAAAAAACAGAGATAATGAAGAGACAATAGTGTTTGACAAAACACAAAGTAACAAACTAAAATCAGTGAAAGAGGAAAACAATATAAAAAGACACGATAAATAACTCAGGGAATCAAAAGAAACTTTAATTACCATATTTAAACCAACTACAAACATGCAGGTCACTCAAAATAAACTAAACAATTAAAGGAAAAAAAATACAAAGACTAAAAAGCCCCCAACTAAAGTGGCGGCAATAATTAAAAAAAATCCTCCAAAAAATAAACTAAAAAACAATAGCCATAGATCTAACTAAAATCAAGAGTCAATATTTAACCACAAACCTCATGTAGAAACATGACCTCATTTGATCCTCTTCCTATATATATATATATATATATATATATATATATATATATATATATATATATATATATATTGGTTCATATATGACTATTGCTTTCATGTGAGGTCCTGCAAAAATGCACCACCACATACTAAGAAATGGATTAGGGTGTAGTGCATTTCTTTTCCCAAAAGGTTGAATCACCAACCCTGGCCCGATAAAGCAGTTGGGAGGATGTAAATCATGGTGATTCAATGATTCAGCCGATAGGGTCATTGACGGTGCCACAAAAAATCTGCCCACTTTGGACATAATTCCCACATTGCCACCGTCGAGATTCGAACCTTAGTTTCTTTTACAAATATTGTTTATTGAACGATTGAACTAAGTCTATGCAAGCAACTTAGTGCATTTCTAAATATACACGTAGTGGTCCATTTGTGCATACATAGTGATGCAAAGCCGCATGACCATTTGGGTAGTTGCCGCACCAGATCTTACCATGCAATTACGCTGCTCAACTAAAAAATGTACAATTAGCGCAATTGAACTAAAATGACTGGATTCACTTGTAAATTATCGATAATTGTTCTTATATGACATCATTTCATATTTTTTAAATTTATTTTATTTTGAAAAAAATGGTCAAATAAGTCCCTAAACTTTATACGAGAAATCAATTAGACCACTGAACTTTTTAAAGTTGCAAGTTCATTAACATGTTATTTTCGTGCATTAGAGTCCATAAATGGGTAAATGAGTTGTAATAGGCGGTCATTAGGCTCCGGCGATTGGCAACGACCACAGATTACTTCCTCCATTATAGTTGCCTTTTCCAGCGAAGAAGGCTACATGTGTCGCCTTCTTAGCTAAAGAAGGCAGTTGCCACCTTTTGTTGGAGAAGGCGACTAGCTCGTAGCTGGAGTCTCGCCGAAATCCTATAGTGACCGTCTATTACAAGTTATTTATCCATTTCTAGACTTCAATGCATAAAAATAACATATTAACAGACTTATTAATTACAACTTTAAAAAGTTGAGGGACCTAATTGAGTTTTCGTATAAAGTTTAGAGGTGATCCTTTTTCCTTTTATTTTTAATAAATCTTGTTAGAATAATTATTATTATTATTATTCTATGGTTCAGTATGTTTTATTGTGGCTCATAATTAAATATCTATTTATGATTTAATAATGAGATAATCCTCTGATTGGTCAGTTAAGAAGATAAGATTGCAGTTTCAACTGCATATCATCAGGTTTACGTTGATGGAACGTATTATTATTTATATTTCATTATGAGACTCTGGTCCTCTCCCCAACCTCTGTAAAAACTAAAAAACTCTCTCCATCAGAGAATTAGATTAAGTGAATGTTAAAGGTCTGGAGGGAGAAACCAAGTTTCTAACTGAAGCAACTACGGGAAAACAATGGAGCCAGGTATGTTCCCAGAATGCTATTTAAATACAGTATGTGAAAGGCATGTGTTCTGAAGATCTTATGTTTTAGGATTAACTTATATGTGGTATCCGAGCCAGGTTGTAGAACATATGTTTTTTCCATATATTATGATGAAAGGTTATATGTACGTATGTATGTACGGCTGAGTTAATGTGCCTGTATATGTACTCATTGCATATATGTATGTACTGTTTAGTTTATCTGCATATGTATGCAGTGGTTTCGTAATCCTTATGTTTTATTTTGTATGCAATGAATTTGATGAGAATGATTTGCAATGATGAGTTACTTATTATGAATTCATAATATGGTATGAATTTGATGAAAAGAGTTAGTTTATTAACTTTTGTGTATGTATGTATGTATTTTCCATATGATTTCATATATTTGCGTATATATGTATTGATGTTTTTTGCGTATCTAAAATATCCCTTATGTTTAAAATGCGATTTGTTCCGAATGATTAGTTTTGAATGTTTAATTCCACTAAATGCTAAATCTCTGGAATTAATAAGCACATGCTAGTTTCGATTAGTTTTGTCTGTATTTGTATATATATTATGTACTGCATGTATATATATGTGTTAAGGGTATATATGTGTACTGGCATCATCAACAGTACCGCAAATATACGTACTGCATATATACTTAAGTTTTATATACATACGCAGGCCATCTTTTTTTTTTTTTTTTTTTCTTTTTGGCTTCCATTGTTGCATTTCCGTATGGAAATATATATATATATATATATATATATATATATATATATATATATATATATATATATATATATATATATATATAGTATTTCGTATGTGCAGTGTTTGATAGTATGCATTGGATTTGTTGTTTGTTCATACTGTCTGTATCGGTTACATAAAAGAATAGAAAGCATGTGATGGATGGATTCCAATGAAGTTTTGTTACTGCATATGCTTTCATAAAGATTTGTGTTTATCGCTTCCGCCATATTACTGCAAATTAAGTTGTTAATTAATTATGTGTTAATTATGTATGTATATTAATTCTGATTCTTTGTAACTAGAATCATGAGTTAATTATGGGTTCAGAACCCTGTCTCTTAAACTTGAGGTGAAGGGTTCGATCCCCACCCATGTAAATTGAGCAAATAATTTGGCTTGTTGCATATTAGTGATAATTATGTATGTGGATATTTTTATGATATTATCTATCATATTATATTTACTTAACTTGGTATCTAATTATGATTGATTTGTTAGTCACCAAAGTGGCCAAATTATAAAGTTTTATTGATACCAAATTTAAATAAAATTCAATTACCCATGATTTTGTGATGCTTATAATGAAATGACATGTTTTTATTTTCTATAGTATTGGGTAAATTGAAGTTTAATAATTTTGAAATATTTAAGAGTCGCCCAAAGGTGATCAATTATTTTATAATTATAAACATAATAGTGGTTAATTATTTGTATTTGATTGGGTTGTTTAGCATATCCAAAGATAGCAAACAAGTTCAGTCATAGTATATTTAATGGCCAATTATATGAATTATTTTTGCATCGGATTATGTTTAAAGTTATATGTTGTTGGATCACCCAAAGGAGACCTTCAATGTACTTAATTGTTTATGATTATGTTGATTATATCTGTTTATCTGTTTATGTATTGAAATATAATTAATGTTTGAGTATTTTATATTCGTTGCAGCATCTAGTTGTGTTTCAATTCATTCGCAAGCTGCGTCTATTGTTAAGTATAATGGGCTGAATTTTGCTGAGTGGCATGAACAAATCCAGTTTCACCTCGGTGTTTTGGATCTTGATCTAGCACTCTTGAATGACAAGCCCGCTGCTATTAATGATAATAGCAGTGATGATGATGTTGCTTTCCATCAAGCATGGGAAAAATCGAATAAACTCAGCTTAATGCTTATGCGAATGACACTTGGAAACAACATTAAGTCCACAATTCCCAAATTTGACAGTGCTAAGGATATGTTGAAACATGTGGAGGAAAATTCACATTCTGAATGTGCTGATAAGGCCCAAGCAGGCACTCTTATGAGTAAACTAACCAACATGAAATTTGATGGTTCGTGTTCCATGCATGATCATGTGACTGAGATGTTGAGCTTAGCAGCAAAATTAAAGTCCATGGGAATGGACGTGAGTGACACTTTCCTTGTACAATTTATTTTAAACTCTTTGCCTCTTGAGTATGAGACATTCCAAGTGAATTACAATTCCATTAAAGATAAGTGGAATGTGTTCGAATTGCATGAAATGCTAACTCGAGAGGAAACGAGGCTTAAGAGACAAGGAATCCACTCAATTAATCTCATGGGTCAGTCAAGGGCTGGTAAAAAGTTTGGAAAGAAGAATCAAAAGGGTAAGAAAGGACCAATGAAGACTAATGAATCCTCTTCTCAAATCCACAAAAAGGAACATAAGAATGACAAGTGTCATTTCTGTAAGAAATCTGGGCATTTTCAGAAAGATTGCCTTAAGCGAAAGGCATGGTTCGAAAAGAAAGGTATACATTATATATCAGTATGTTTCGAATCAAATTTAACTGAAGTTCCTTATAATACTTGGTGGATAGATTCTGGTTCCACTACTCATGTTTCGAATACTATGCAGGGATTCCTTATGACCCAAACCATAAAGCCAAATGAAAAATTTGTGTTCATGGGGAATCGTGTCAAAGCTCCAGTAGAAGCCATTGGAACTTACCGTTTAATTTTAGATACTGGAAATCATTTGGATTTGTTTGAAACTCTTTATGTTCCTTCAGTTTCTAGGAATTTAATTTCTTTGTCAATACTGGATTATTATGGTTTTTCCTTTAAATTTGGAAATGGATGTTTTAGTTTATTCAAACAAAATCATTTTATTGGTTCTGGTATTCTTTCCGATGGCTTGTACAAACTAAAGCTTGACAATCTTTTTGCTGAAACTCTATTAACCCTGCATCATTGTATTGGAACTAAACGAAGTTTAGTGGATGAAAGATCAGCTTACTTGTGGCATAAACGTTTGGGTCACATATCTAAGGAAAGGATTCAAAGACTTGTAAAGAATGAAATCCTTCCCGAATTAGATTTTACTGATCTAGGTATTTGTGTGGACTGTATTAAAGGAAAACATTCAAACCACACAAATAAGAATGCAGCCACAAGAAGCACACAGCTCCTTGAAATTATACACACTGATATATGTGGACCTTTTGATGTCCCAACCTTCGGAAAAGAAAAATATTTCATCACATTTATTGATGATTTTTCACGTTATGGTTATGTCTATTTGTTGCATGAAAAGTCTCAATCAATAAATGCCCTAGAGGTATTTGTGGATGAGGTTGAAAGACAATTGGACAAAAAGGTGAAAATTATAAGATCCGATAGGGGTGGTGAATATTATGGAAAGTATACTGAAAATGGACAATGCCCAGGTCCATTTGCTAAGTTTCTTGAAAAACGTGGCATTTGTGCTCAATACACAATGCCCGGTACGCCACAACAAAATGGCGTTGCAGAAAGGCGTAATCGTACATTGATGGAAATGGTTAGGAGTATGATGAATTATTCTTCTTTACCCTTATCATTGTGGACATATGCTTTAAAAACCGCTGCCTATTTATTAAACAGGGTTCCTAGTAAGGCAGTTTCAGAAACACCATTTGAACTGTGGACAGGAAGGAAACCTGGTTTAAGGCACCTTCATGTTTGGGGATGCCCAGCGGAGATACGCATTTATAATCCACATGAAAAGAAACTGGACTCAAGAACAACTAGTGGGTTTTTCATTGGTTATCCAGATAAATCTAAAGGGTATAGATTTTACTGTCCTAGCCATACTACTAGAATTGTTGAGACTGGAAATGCCAAGTTCATTGAGAATGATAACATAAGTGGGAGTGTTGAACCACGAAAAGTGGAACTTAAAGAAGTTATAGTGCAAGATTCTCTGATATCTTCTTCTCAAATTGTTGTTCCTGTGCGAAAAATTACTCTACCTAGAGTTACTAAAATTGCTCATCCTGCAACGGTTGAACAATTTAGTCACTTGCCTGAACAACAAATTAATGATCAAGAGATTAATGATCAACCACTCCATGATGAAGTTAACAATGAACCCACAAATGATATTCCTACAGAAGTAGCATTAAGAAGATCTCAAAGACAAAGGAGATCTGCTATATCTGATGATTATGTGGTTTATCTTCAAGAATCAGATTTTGACATTGGTATTGATGAAGATCCAGTTTCATTTTCACATGCTATAAATAGTCCTAATTCTTCTAAATGGGTCGAAGCCATGAAAGATGAGTTAAAATCAATGGAACATAATGAAGTATGGGATCTTGTTGAATTGCCTAAAGGTTGTAAGCCAGTTGGCTGCAAATGGGTTTTTAAGACCAAACATGACTCAAATGGCAATGTCGAACGATACAAGGCCAGACTTGTTGCCAAAGGTTTTACTCAAAAGGATGGTATTGATTTTAATGAAACATTTTCACCTGTTTCGAAAAAAGATTCATTTCGAATAATTATGGCATTAGTAGCTCATTATGACTTAGAGCTACAACAGATGGATGTGAAAACCGTCTTTCTGAATGGAAATTTGGAAGAAGAAATTTACATGAACCAACCTGAGGGTTTTTCAATTGAAGGAAAGGAACACATGGTGTGTAAACTTAACAGATCGATATATGGCCTTAGACAAGCTTCCCGACAATGGTATCTTAAGTTTAATGATACTGTAACGACCTTTGGATTTAAAGAAAACACCGTTGATCAGTGTATATATCTAAAGGTCAGTGGGAGCAAGTTTATATTTTTGATTCTGTATGTCGATGACATTTTGCTTGCTACTAATGATCTTGGGTTAATGCATGAGACCAAGCAATTTCTTTCTAAGCACTTTGAAATGAAAGATATGGGTGAGGCATCCTTTGTGATTGGAATTGAAATATTTCGTAATAGATCACAAGGAGTGTTAGGATTGTCTCAGAGAACATATATTAACAAAGTCTTAGAAAGATTTAGAATGGAAAAATGCTCTGCATCAATTGCTCCAATTCAGAAGGGAGATAAGTTCAGCCTTATGCAATGCCCTAAAAATGAATTGGAGCGTAAAGAAATGGAAAATATTCCTTATGCATCTGTCGTTGGGAGTTTGATGTATGCTCAAACATGTACCCGACCAGACATTAGCTTTGCTGTTGGGATGCTTGGTCGTTATCAAAGTAATCCTGGTATGGATCACTGGAAGGCTGCAAAGAAGGTATTAAGGTACTTGCAAGGTACAAAGGAGCACATGCTCACTTATAAGCGATCTGATCACCTTGAGGTGATAGGATACACAGATTCAGATTTTGCTGGGTGTTTGGACACAAGGAAGTCCACATTTGGTTATCTATTCCTTTTAGCCGAGGGAGCTATTTCTTGGAAAAGTGCGAAACAGACTGTCATTGCTGCATCCACTATGGAAGCTGAGTTTGTGGCATGTTTTATGGCCACAAATCATGGATTATGGCTGCGAAATTTTATTTCGGGACTTGGAATTGTCGACAGTATTGCCAAGCCGCTGAAAATTTATTGTGATAATGCCGCAGCAGTCTTCTTTTCTAAAAACGACAAGTATACTAGTGGTGCTAAACATATTGATCTGAAGTATCTTGCCGTTAAAGAAGATGTTCGGGAACGAAGGGTATCAATTGAACACGTAAGCACTAGATTAATGATTGCAGACCCATTAACTAAAGCATTGCCACCGAAGGCATTTCGTGAGCATGTTGAAAGAATGAGCGTTATTGAAAACGGTTAACGTTATGTTAAGGTTGTGTTTTGAAATATTTGATACATAGAGCTCAATATAGTTTCGTTTCTGTATTAAAGTATCCTGTTTAGTTTATGAAGTATATATACATGAATGTTTTATTATGTTAATATAAACAGGATTTGTCTTTGACAAAGACATTATCGTGGACCATTATGAAAAGTTCATTATGAATCATATTGAGTTTGAAATTAGTATTGTGATACATGGAAGGGACTGCGTTAAATAAGTGACGTATTACCGCCATGATTCTTATTAATTTCTAACTTAACGATGACTTATGTTCTAACCAATATAACAAAGGAATTAATTTATACTATGCATATTATGTTTCAAGTTCATTATTAAATTTATGACTTATG
Source organism: Ipomoea nil (assembly GCF_001879475.1). Lineage (NCBI taxonomy): Eukaryota > Viridiplantae > Streptophyta > Magnoliopsida > Solanales > Convolvulaceae > Ipomoea > Ipomoea nil. The sequence goes on from NW_017618711.1 coordinate 3,976,251, forward strand.
AGCCAAGTGGGAGAATGTTAGAATAATTATTATTATTATTATTCTATGGTTCAGTATGTTTTATTGTGGCTCATAATTAAATATCTATTTATGATTTAATAATGAGATAATCCTCTGATTGGTCAGTTAAGAAGATAAGATTGCAGTTTCAACTGCATATCATCAGGTTTACGTTGATGGAACGTATTATTATTTATATTTCATTATGAGACTCTGGTCCTCTCCCCAACCTCTGTAAAAACTAAAAAACTCTCTCCATCAGAGAATTAGATTAAGTGAATGTTAAAGGTCTGGAGGGAGAAACCAAGTTTCTAACTGAAGCAACTACGGGAAAACAATGGAGCCAAGTATGTTCCCAGAATGCTATTTAAATACAGTATGTGAAAGGCATGTGTTCTGAAGATCTTATGTTTTAGGATTAACTTATAAATCTAACTTCCATGTCATCATCATCAACAAGCACATGGGAACTTCTTCCCTGTGTCAAATCTAATTAAGTGCTTGTTTGGTGTAATGGAATTGAAATTCTTTTTCAATACAATTTTTTGAACTTGTAAAATTTTATTATTGTTTGTTTGGGAATAATTGCAATTCCCTATTTTCATGGAATAGAAACTTCTTAGGCAATTTATATCATGGATTAGGGTTCAAATCACGTTATGGACCTTGAATTGAAACAACCAGGTACAAAATTCATACTTGTAAGGTACAAAATTTCATATATAACACAAAACACAAAAAATCATAACATAAGACACATAACACAACATTATCGACCCAGCTGGAGTTCTAGACTGAAAAGAAGAGGTATATAATTTATACTCGTAAGGTACAAAATTTCATAACACAAGACACATACACATGTTATATAATTACTTATTTTTTTGAATCTGATTTAGGTACATAATTTGTATTCATAGACACAAAGTTTCACAAAACAAGACACATAAATTCATAACATAAGACACAATTATTAATTTGTTCTAGGTAATTCATATTCTTAAGGTACAAAATTTCATAACACAAAATACAAATAGTTACAACACACACAAAACACATGCACATAAATCAAGGTCCATAGTGCAGTGTGAACCCTGGTCTATGCTATAAGGATTGATTCCTACCCCTCTTAGGAATAGAAACTCCGATCCATGCCAATTCCACCATTCTTTACATTGTTTGTCCTTGTTTTGTTAACTCAATACATGCATACACAAACTTTTATTATTATTGCACAAAATCATTTTAGTCTTTATATAACTTATTTTCATTAATATTATTTGACAGGATAATAGGGCTGGCACCCGATCATAAGTGGACATCTGACCCGGCATCACATGGGAACCCAACGGGCAAGATCCCAACGGACAAAACTCCAACGGTTAGGAATTTCAACAGGTGCCACCTTTACTGACATTGAAACCAGCATTGATGAGAGAGAATTAAAGGCTTAGGCTCCCCATTTATGTCCAATGTTGTTACCGTTAGGACTCTAGTATAAATGGTGTTCTCCTCAGCTAGCAAAGGGGACGTTCAATACTCGGGACAAAGACACACTGTATTTTCTATACTGAAACTAAAGCAATACAATTATTGTTACAATCTGTTATTCTGATATTATTATTACCGGTAACATATTTACCATCATTGGTGCTTTCATTGAGAGCCTGAGTCCAACACTCAAGCAGGCGACGACACACACAACTCACTCCTCTTTCAACAGCAAGCTTGAAAGAATGGTGTCCCGCAGCTCCCACGGTTCTCGCAACGTGAACAATGACAATGCCTCAGGTGACCTCCGGGACCAACTCACCAACAATCGCGGAGGGGACCTCCGAGAACAGCTCAACAACGGGAGGCCCGGGGACCTTCGAGACCAACTCAACAATGGAGGAGACCTTCGAGACCAACTCAACAATGGAGGGGACCTCAGAGACCAACTCAACAATGGAGGGGCGAACCAAGTCGTGAACCTCCAGGCGACTATTCAGCAAGCAGTGACGGCGACGCTAAACCAAGTGGCGGTGGGACTACAAGGCCAAGTGCCCCCGCCGCGGCCCCAGGAAATAGGGGTAGAGACCCAAAGAAGTGGACTGGCCAGACGACAACCAGGCCCTTCCCAATCTGCACCAGAACGATTGGGACAGAGGGCGCCCGTGCGGAAAAGATTAGGATCACGAGTCGAGGGGTCCTCTACCAGAGATCCTCGCCAACACGAAAACATAGAAACCGAGAGATCACCCACAGAGGAGGTGGGCGAGTCTCGGGAACCGACCCCACACCGACACGTTGATGAGTCGGCCCTACGTCGACACTTGGAGGAGCGACGCGTTGATGAGCCGGCTCCGCGTCGGCACTCGGCGGAACGTCGAGGAACCGGCTGATGAGCGACGCGCTGATGAGCGGGTTCCACACCGAGAATTGGATGGACGGAACGTGGAGGAACCGGCTCCGCGTCGACACTCAAATAGACGGCACGTCGATGAACTAGCTCCACGCTGACACATGGAGGAGCGGCAGCTGGCCCCGCGCCGACACACTGACGAGTTGGCTCTGGTCGAGAGGCTGCAGAGAAGAATCGAGGAGTTAGCAAGAAGGGTGGAGGCACGGGAGCAGTCGCCGGAACCCGAGGTGCGGATGGCAGCACCATTTTCCCCAAGTATAATGGACGTACCTTTGCCGAGGGACTTTAGGTTGCTCGCCATCAAGGAGTACACGGGGGCCATTGACCCACGTGTCCACATGACGAGGTACAAGGCTGCTATGGTAATGATCGGGGCAGGGGACGCCATCATGTGCCGAGCGTTCTTGTCCCCCCTGGATGGAGCGGCCCAAGACTGGTTAAACACCATCCCAGATGGGTCGATCCAAAACTTTGGGGAGTTGTCCAAAAGCTTCCTAACATACTTCTCCGGTAGCATACAACGTAAGAAACCCTTCTCTCACCTCTGTGTAGTGAAGCAAGATAGAGGCGAGAGCTTAAAAAACTTCCTGATCAAATGGAAAAAGGAAGTCAATAATGTCTACGACTTCGACTCCAAGGCGGTGATCCCGATATTTATCCATGCCTTAAGATCAGGGTATTTCCACAAGCAGCTGAATGCCCACCACCCCCGCTCTTACGAAGATCTAATAAGGACGGCTAGCCGCTATGCCGAAGCAGAGGACGTCGACAAGAAGAAGAAGGACGAAGAGGACGGTAGGAAAGGTGGGAAGCCTGGGAAAGTGGGTCCGCCCAGCCAGGCACCACTCTCGAACCACCCGATCGCAGGGAAAGGCCGAGACCACGAACGACCTCGCCTGGTCCCCTTGCGTAATTTAACTCCTCTTACCCATCCCGTCAGTGTCATTCTAAAGCAAGCTAAAGAGATGGGAATGGTAGAATTCCCCAAGGAGTGCATGAAGGTCTCCCCAAAGGCAGACCAAACAAAGTACTGCAGGTTTCATAGGCAAGCCGGCCACGCTACGAATGAGTGTCACGTTTTGAAGAGACAGATAGAAGAACTCATCCAACAGGGCTACTTCCGACATTTCGTCAAGCGATCCAAGCAGCAGCAACAGCCGCAACACAATCCATCAAAAAATGTCTGAAGGAATGAGGATGGCACCGAGCCGTCCACCTCGAACGCTAAAAAAAAGATACCACGACCAAATATTTGAGCAGAATGATAGCGAGAAAGAAACCGAGGTGGCGCCCAGACGACAAAAGAAGCACACCATACACTTTATCTATGGTGGACCCGCAGGGGGCAACACGCCCGCGGAAAGAAAGAAGTGGAGCCGGCAGCTATACGTGGGAGAAGTGGTGAGTCTTCCCAGAGAAAAGAAACAGAGACAGGAGGTCATCAACTTCTCTGATGATGACCTCCCAGAGGGCCCGTTATCCAATCGTGACGCCCTGGTGATTGAGATGGACGTCAACGATGTCATTGTCCGCTGCATCTTAGTCGACACGGGAAGCTCAGTCAATGTGATGTATTACGACGCCTTCACCAAGTTAGAGATACCTAGGAACCAGCTCAAAGAAGTACGTACCCCACTCTCTGGATTTACGGGTGATTCAGTGGAGACGGAGGGGTCAGTGGTCTTACCAGTGGAGATAGGCACGAGCCCTAACATTCGCAAACTTGACGTGGAATTCATCGTGGTAAGACTCACTTGTGCGCACAACATCATATTGGGGAGGCCGGCACTGGAGAACCTCAAGGCCATAGTGTCGGTGGAACACTTGTGTATGAAGTTCCCCACTTCGAATGGGATATGGGTCGTCAGAGGAGACCAACGAGCGGCCCGCAGTTGTTACGTTAAAGCATGCAAAAAGATTGACAGAAAGGATCTACAAGTCCACACCATCTGCAAGGATGATCGATCAGGTATGGAGCTAGGAACATTTGATTAAGTATTTTCCTTAATATTTTGGTAGTCATTTGGGACTAGTGTCTGGTAATCGCGGTCCGCCCGCTTTGTATTATGAAATCTTTTGGAATAATATCTCGTGCTCGTGGTTCGCCCATGTTGTTTCAAAAAAAAAAAAAGGGACCGAGTCGCACACCCCGACCACAGGTTGGCCGAGACGTGACTCGACTCGGATGGCCGAGGCACACGCCTCGCCCACAGTGCCTCGGCCAACACCGAAGTCCGTCTCGGCAAAAAAAAAAAAAAAAAAAAAAAAACAATAGGCCGAAGCCTGCCTCGGCCACGATCGGTCGAGGCGACGCCTCGGCCATGATCGATCGAGGCGACGCCTCGGCCACGGTCGGTCGAGGCGACACCTCGGCCACGATCGGTTGAGGCGACGCCTCTGCCACGATCAGTCGAGGCGACGCCTCGGCCACGGTCGGCCGAGGCGACGCATCGGCCACGATCGGTCGAGGCGACGCCTCGGCCTCGATCGGTCGAGGCGACGCCTCAGCCTCGATCGGTCGAGGCGACGCCTCGACCGCGATCGGTCGGAGGCACGCACCTCTGCCAACCTAGGGCAAAGCCTGTCTCGGCCAGCATAAGAAATTAAATAAAATCATATGTGATTTTAAAATAAAATCACATACTCAGGATCAACCAGGATTCTGCACGATATCAAGCAAATTCAGTCTTACTCCCTAGTCAACTCAAACACATCCGTTGACTCAGGAGTAGGGGGGACTGGTGACAGGATAATAGGACTGGCACCCGATCATAAGTGGGCATCTGACCCGACATCACATGGGAACCCAACGGGCAAGACCCCAACGGACAAAACTCCAACGATTAGGAATTCCAACAGGTGTCACCTTTACTGACATTGAAGCCAGCATTGATGAGAGAGAATTAAAGGCTTAGGCTTCCCATTTATGTCCCATGTTGTTACCGTTAGGACTCTAGTATAAATGGTGCTCTCCTCGGCTAGCAAAGGGGACGTTCAATACTCGGGACAAAGACACACTGTATTTTCTATACTGAAACTAAAGCAATACAACTATTGTTACAATCCGTTATTCTGATATTATTATTACCGGTAACATATTTACCGTCACTATTCATGTTAATCAAATAATTAAATTTAAATTACTACTTTATTCTTACATTATTCATTTTCTACGAAATTATAGCTTATTTTCTCTAGCTCTAATTTCATCCCAATCAAAAATCATGTAAGACAAATACATAATTTTGATGCCACTCCATTAACTCCATTATGAGGTCCACTCCATTAACTCCATTATTATCTTTGCTTCGCAATAGTCATTTTCCTCCGACTATTCTTGACAGTCACTTGTGGCTAGCCACAATAAGGAGTACAACAAGGCATTGAATCATTAATAAACCTTTTTTTTTTTTTTTTTAATTGTTTTGAGTATACTCTAATTTATCTATAGCATCTACTCAACAAATTATGTCGACCCTTGATTGGGTATTTTAACTTTTTTACATACAAAAGTCAATTCATATTTGATTAACTTTATAAAAAAATCATTAATGAAAGAATGAGATTTGAGATGAAGCAACTATTGTTAATATTGCAATTGAGATGGACATATATATGTACTAATACTAATGTACTCATATAACAAAGTTTTTATTTTTTGTAAATTTTAGAAATGAGTTAATATGTTTTTTTTTTTTTTTTTTTTTTTTTTTTTTTTTTTTTTTTTTTTTGTCATAGATTTATAAGTGATAATCCACTTTTATTCATTTTTTTTTTATTAAAACATAGATTTTTTGTCATAGATTTATTAAAACATTCACATGTAGTCTTAGTATTATTGTGACATGACAATTTTTAATTCTCTATCAACAAAATCGTTGAAATGTCGTTAAATACAAAAACATTTTAAATTTTTTTAATACAAAGTAGGTTGAACCACTATATTTTTTATATTTATTTTTTGAAAAAAATTCATATTTGAATACCAAAATGCCCTTGTATTTAATGATATTTAAACTGTTTTGTTGATAAAGGATAAAAAATGATCATGCCACACTAATACTAAGATCAAAAGTGGATGTTTTAATTTAAAAAAATGACTTAAACGTGAATTGCCACTTATAAATCTAGGACAGAATATGAAATTAACTCCGTTCATTCATTTTTTATTCTTTTTTTTTTTGGGAATTAATTACATGGATTTTGGGTGAAAAAATTGCTTAGGAATTGTGGTGCTGGACGAAATTGATTTGAGGGGATCCATATTTTAACGGTTACACTTCAAGAAAAAAAAAAAAAATTCAGATGGCGTCGTTTTGCTTCAAAGCGATGCCATTTTAGACCTGGGTCCACCTTACAAGGTGGATCGAATTCATGGCATAACAATTGCGGATTGTTATGCTGTACAATTGTGTGTGCACATGAGTCTAGATTCATAATTTCTATACTGTAGATTCATAAAATTTATACTGTAGATTCATAATTCCGTCCTGTTAGTTTTAAAATTCTTACAACTTCAGCAAAATTTGTAATTATTTCATTTTTTTTCTTCATACTTTTATTTTCTCTTTAATTAATTAATGAATAACACTACACATATTCATATTTTTTTTTTTTTTTTTTTTACTTTCTACTTGTAAATTTTTTATTAAAAAAAAATTACCCACAATTTATATTCCTATATATTTTTATCAATAAAATCACAATACATCATGTGTGCTGTACGTCAATATATCATTTTCCTTAATTAATATACACTGGTTTCTCTTTCAAAAAAAAAAAAAAACATATACATTGGTTTCAATGTTCCCAAAAACAGACACCACAATTGACAGCACAATTTTTTGTTTTTTTTTTTGTTTTGTTTTGTTTTGTTTTTTTGTTTTTTTTGTTTTTTTGTTTTTTTGTTTTTTTGTTTTTGTTTTGTTTTTTCCCCCCCAAAACACACACCACAATTCACAGCACAAATTGACTATACATCACAATGGGTATCAATGATTCTATCAAAAATTGAGAAACGTGCGCCCAGGCCTTGCGAGTTGGCAAATTATTGTGTGGAACTGGACCATACAGCTAACGATTTCAATGAATTTTATAAGTTAGAATAATATACATTATATGTTAGAATAATAAAATTTATAAAATAAGATAATGTACATTATATATTAGAGTATTGTATATTATGTATTAGAATAATGTACTTTATGTGTTAGAATAACGTACATTATGAGTTAGAATAAATAAACTTTTGAGATAGATAATGTACTTTATGAGTTAGAATAATGTATTTTTTGTGTTAAAATAATATACATTATAAATTATAAAAATGTATATTGCAGCAGGTCGTCACCTGAATTTTTTTTTACGCGAAACGACGTTTTTGGATTGCTGTATCCACACAGCTGTGGATCACATCCACACAATAACTATTGATGGGAGTTGGCAATAGCCTCGTCAGGATGTTGACATAGTGCCGCGTGTATAAACAACTAGCTAAAAGTAATACTAAGACTATCTTTTATCTTTGCAATACTTTTTCACTTTTAAAAGTGAGTTCTACTTCTACATCACTAAATCTGTAATTTCTTTACTATTTACCTCTCATTTTCAAAAGAGGTCTCACATTCACATCACATCAAAACAAAATAAATAAAAATCCAAATTATTTTAAAAATAAATCTTTAATAAATTAACCTCCACTCAGCAATGACATGTCAAATAGATCAATTTCAATTTAATTGCATAAACATTTTGTGATTTAAGTACACAAGTGTAGTTTTTGAGTTTGATGGCTCAACTGCATATTCGAGTATAATTCAGTTGTCTATTAGATCATTATTCATTAATTAAATATATGCATTATATATAATACATTACGGAGTACATTTTTTCAAAAGTGTGTGTCCATGTGTGTATAAGGGCATGCTCATATGAGAACGCCCTCCCACATAAAAACATGAGAATTTATCTAAGCTGTATAAAATAAAAGATCAATGGTTATCATTCAAAAATAAAGTGATTATCGTTTAGGCAGATTAGTCGTTTGTGTCTATAGAAAGTCCTTCTGATCTACATATGCAAAATTTGAGATTCCCTTATTCCATTTATTATATAGGCTTGTATTATATATTTAATTATTATTTATTTTGGGGGATTTTTCCTTAGTAATTATTTTAATGGTTGACTTTAATTTTTTTTTTTTAGTATGTTATTGCCTCGATGGTAGTGCGGTGTGTGCACTATGATGCTTTATCGTGTGCACTTTGATATGCTTAAGACAAATACACACTATTACCCGTTTGTGCACATATATGTTTTTGTGGCTTTGTGCACTTACGTGACCGTTTGTACGCATCCTACATGAGATGACACACATTTATTCGTACATTTTATCATTTTTATTTTTTAGACATTGTGTTTCATTGTTGTTCGTTGTATGCTCTCACATGGCTGTTTGTGTGCATCCGTGCAATGTCAAAATTCTACTAGACAATTTGTAATTCACCCTTAATTAAAACTCCTATAATGAAGCAATTAATATAATTTTAAATGCACACACAATTATAATTTTATCCGTGTAAATTAATTATGAAAACAAGGATACCAAAAAAAAAGAAAAAACATGATCAACTAAAATCTCTTTGATAGACGATTAGGATGTTTTATGATGTTCATGCATGTTTCTCATATATATATAATTATATATATATATATATATATATATATATATATATATATATATATATATATATTTCAATATGAGCAAATACCAATTTTGGTCCCACGAGTATTAGTAAAATCATAGTTTTGATCCACATATTTAATTCATACCAATTTTCATCCACGATTGTTGTTTTAGTACCAATTTTCATCCACGACTATTATTTTAGTACTAATTTTCATCCACGACTATTGTTTTAGTGTCAAAATTCATTACGTCGATCACCCCTTCGTTTAAGACATGCCGAAATATGAAATTATTAAGGATATTTTTGTCCTTTTCAAATTAAGATCTCAATTTGAGTATGAATAAAGGGATTTAAGTCCTAAGATCAATCCCAATTCACAGTTTCCTTCCTCAAACTAAGGTAGGATGAGGATGAAAACTGCGAATTGGGATCGATCTTAGAGGTTTATATCTCTTTATTTATGTTCAAATTGGGATTTTAAGTTGAAAAGGACGAAAATATCCTTAAGTTGAAAACTGCGAATGGCAACTCTATATATATATATATATATATATATATATATATATATATATATATATATATATATTCCTTAATAACAACAACAACAACAATAAATATTTGAGGTTTTTATGAATGTTGGGATCCACAAAAAATAAGGAGATCTACAAAAAATAAGGAAAAAATCTAAACAAATGAGAATACCCTTATGTAGTTATGTACACATACATATATCATTTATTATAGAGGCTCTTGTTTTCTTTTAAATGTTTATTCCACCCCTATTACTTAAAATAATTAAACATTTGAAATACAATTTCTAAAATTTATTCAATGAAATAACATTCTATGAACCAACATGCTATAAAAGTAGGGTATTGTGCATTTTAGTTGGACACAAATTTATAAAAGTATATTTACTATATTGTCCATGTGATTACAAATCACTGGACATATATTGAAAATGATCTATTTGTCCTTCTCCCTTTACCAATCGATTTCTAGCATTTGTCAACTAAATACAAGTTCAACACAATTTAAACATGCCACAACACCCAAACAATTATATAATGATATAAAAAACTTAGAAAATATGCATGAATACTGAAATATATACTCACTGGCTACCTATATATATAAATAATATGTAACATTTTATTAAGAGACGATTTAAGTATTTAACATACATGCAATACATATTACATAAACAAAGGTAATTTATTAAAGGCTTAAAGCAATTGTAGTGAGGTAATTATTGGGGAAATGGGAACATTGTCACATGCAATAGCCAGGTACAATTATTTTCTCACAACCAGCAGTTACTGAGCAATTCCGACAATCTTCGTCAGTTTCACACTTTCCACAATAACCAACGTTTGGCTTGCGTTCCTCGTCCTTCCTTTCTGATGGCAGAGCTATACAAAACCACATTACATACAATTCAAGCTTAATACACATGAATTACACGAATTGAATTAAATAAACATTATATTACCCTAAAAATTAAAAGTGAAATTTATTATAGGGTCTGATTTCGTTGTGAACATTCACCATTAGGTATGCAATAATTCACCACGTGTTCAAAAATACAGGATATGGTGCATTTTTGTTGTGCATTTGAGCATTTTGTCCGGGTGCATTTATGAACATGCTGTGGTGCATTTATGCAAAACTAATGATGCATGACCGCACGTTTCAGGGTTGTGCATTTTTATGGTGATTTTACAGAGAGAGAGAGAGAGAGGTAGAGGGAGAGGGAGAGAGAGAGAGAGGGTACGGTACAAGTGAGAACACCTCCCCTATAAAAAGTGTGAACATATCCACAACCTCATAAATCAAAGTTTATTTTACCATTACTAAACTTTCAAGTTGCCAATAATTATAAAAGGAATAAGGTTCAAATTGGCCACTGAACATAACCTGAAAATGCAATTAGGCTACTGAACGAAAAAAAAGTGCAATTAGGCCACTAAACACACCAAAAACGTGCAATTAGGCCACTGAACACTCCAAATGTATGCAATTTTACCGAATAGCAGGTTACCATCAATTTTAGCAGATTACTTGCTTACGTGGCAGTTGAGTTGGCATTTTTAATAATTTTTAATAAATTTTAAAATAAATTTAATAATAAATTTTAATTTTTTAAAATAAATTTTAATAATAAATTTTAAATTTTACTTGCTTACCATCGTTTTTTTAAAATTTTTTTTAAAAATTTATTATTAAAATTTATTAAAATTTTTTTAAAAATGCCAACTCAGCTGCCACGTAAGCAGATAACCTGCTAAAATTGATGGTAACTTGCTATCAGGTGAAATTGCATACATTTGGAGTGTTCAATGGCCTAATTGCACTTTTTTTTTTTTTTTTTCGTTCAGTGACCTAACTGCATTTTCAGGTTACGTTCAATGGCTAATTTGAACCTTATTCCATTATAAAATGAACCACGATCTTAAAAGCTTTCAATAATCATAAATCGACTTCGTATTTTTTTTTTTACTATAACCCTCCTGACGATTGAGATCAATCCTTACTTTTTAGCCAGTTCTCATTTGATCCTACCACAATATATATATATATATATATATATATATATATATATATATATATATATATATATATATATATATATATATATATATATATATAGGCGAGTTCAAGTGCGGCGGTGTCTTACGGTGCGGCATCACTAATAGTTCAACAAATATACACCATCAACGTTAGGAAAATACACCACAAAAATCAGAGGAAAATTAGGTATGCATCACCAAACACACACCATTAGGTGTGAGTAAAAACACCATACACTGTTCGGAAATACACCATTGGGGGTGGTGAGTTATATGGTGTGTTTTTTTGGGTATGTTGTGTATTTTTTGATGTTTTATTGCATTTCATTGTGATGTGTTTTCCTTATACTGTTGGTGCATATTGTTAACACTGTTGTGTATTTTGAAATTCCGCCGCAAGGGAAGACCCCGCCGCATTTGATCGGAACTTTCTTCTATATATATATATATATATATATATATATATATATATATATATATATATATATATATATGATTTATCATAGACGAGTGAGAAAGTTGTATATATAGTTAGGTTAAAGAATTAATTACCTAGAGTGGATCCAAATCCAACACAATGACCAATTTCAGATCCAGAAATCTGGTTTATACAGAAGTTGCCAGGGTAAGCAGTGTTGGTTTTGCAGTCACTGTGAGATTTGCAGAGCTGCCCAGTCATGAACAATTCAACCTTGTTTGGTCCTACATATATTTTTGCCATCAAACTTGATGGCAACACTGCATGCATGCGACAAATATACATACATAAACCTCCATCACTTATTATATATGTCAATACCTAGTACCTACAGATACTGAATACTATGCATGTCTAATACGAGAGAGTGATCGAGAGAGAGAGAGAGATAAAGAGAAGCAGTGAGTAATCTAATATGAGGGAGAGGAGAGAGAAGTTACAAGATAATGCAGCCATGAAAAGCACTAGGAAGCAAGCTAGCTTGAGTAGTGAAACTCTTTCCATCTCTTGTTGAATTGTTTCCCTTGATATGATTCTAGTGGTGTGTGGAGGTAGGAAGGATTTGCAGACTATGATATATAAAGAGGAATCCTAAATTATTTTCGGATTTAAAATGGTACGTGTAGGAGTATAATGCCTGTCAAATTTTAAATTTATTAGAAGTACATGGGATAATAGAATTGGTCCACATGTTTTTTGAGTTAATCATAGCATACCATGTTAACAGTAGTAAAAATTAGAATAAAAAGTGAAAATAAGTATATTATTACTGGTTCAGAGCATCGTCTTCAACAGTTGTGATTTTTCAGGAGTTTTTGCATATGTGATTAGAAAAGAGAAGATGAGAGGGGTGAGAAATAAAAGAAAAAACAAAACAAAACGGGTGATTAACTTTTTAGTGCAGATTTGAAAAGCAAAAGACAAAAATGGGTAGAAACAACAAGGTGGATAAAAATATGTAAAGTACTAAACTGATTACCTTCTTCTCATTAGGATTTTCAAGAAGAAGGTAATCAAGTTACCTTCTTATACCAAAAAAAAAAAACAAAACGGTCTTCTCTCTCCTCATTGAATGTGCAGGCGGGAGGAGAGAGAAATACTTTTTTTTTTTTTTTTTTTTTTTGAGATTTACGCACGGTGAGAGAAAGAAGAGGTTGTTCCAATTACCTCTTCTCTCTTTATTTAATTTTCCTCAAAATATTTTCTCCTTCTTCTAGCATAAATACGGGAGGTAGAAGATGAAAAATGCACATCTCCTTCTTTCACCATATCATTGCTTCTTTTTCGTAGCCAAATCAAAAACAACCGAAAATTGCAGTTAGCACCGTTGCTGGAATAATCGAGGTACTTACATACTCTACGTGACTTTGTTTTTCGCAACTAATAATAATAATAATAATAATAATAATAATAATAATAATAATAGTAGTAGTAGTAGTAGTTATTATTATTACTTATTATTGTTGTTGTTTGATGCATGTAGTACAACCATCAGTTTAATGTAGTGTTGTTGTTTGATCCATGTAGTAGTACATATTATTATTTATTACGCGTACTGTAGTGTATTATTATTTAATAAAATAAAATTTTTAAAAAATAAATTCAAAGTAATCAAAATTGCAAGGGTTGCGTTCTAATTAAATATAGAATTAGGAAGAACATTATCAATTCTTTAATTGCTTTGAAGATCATATAATCACATATATTAAACAAATTTATGGTATTTGCAATTCTAAATAATTAATATATTAGTAAAGAAGGCAATAATTAACTTTTTAATTAAAGAAAGTGAAAAAAAGGCAAAGTAATTCCCTTCTTTTGTGAGGCTTTACCGGTTAAAGCAAGAAGAATAAAAGAAGCTATTGCCATTACCTTCTTTTCAAATAGGGTTTTGAAAAGAAGGTAATGGCATTGGTACTTTACATATTTTAGTCTAGGGTTTTTAATTAACACATTTTTGTCCAAGTCATGTCAAAAGTGCACATTCTTAGCTATGTCTCAAACAAAACAAAGCTGAAAAAAAAAGAAAAAAGGAAGCACTTAAGCATCAGTAACGCACCTAGCGGGCCTGTGCACGCTGGGTTGTGCTTCACACAACCAAGACGCAAAAATGAGGGCATCCAATGAATTCCATAAATCTGCAAAAACTCAAGTTGAAGGTTTTTTTTTTTTTTTTTTTTTTTTTTTTTTTTTTTTCTCTCTCTCCACCCTCTCTCATACAATCATACCTACACAACTTTTCCAGTTACATTTTGAGTATGTATTACTGACTCTATTACAATGACCTATTGAAGCATAAAAAGTCGCCCTACTGAAATTCAAACTTATGACCTTTTTTTAATTTAGGAGATGCATAGTTATGCCACTTGACCATAAAACCTTTGGCTAGTTGCCAGTTACATATTACTCAGCATATGTTGTAGGAAGTGGAAAATGCTTCGGAGGATGCAACATACCCATCTGCATGAAAGGGCGAGACAATCAAGCCAGACAAGAATACCAGAACGTCCGAAACAAAGAAATAAAAGAAGAAAATGAAAGGTTGTGGCTTGAAGAAGAAAACATCAAGATGAGAAGAGAACAAGATCTTGCATATTTTTAGGAAATACAAGAGAAAATAAAATATCTTAGTGTCGTTGGAAAGGATGCCGACTCAGCTGCCAAACACAATGATGTCTTCAAAATCCATGAAGAATCTGGCAAGAGTTATGTCGAGGGAATGAATTCTATAGAGCTTGTCATTTAGTGGAACAATGGAGTCATTCCAGGACGAAACGTAGTCGAAGCATACAACAATTACACCAACTACATCTTATCTGATAAGTATGCAGAAGTGGCTCGTGCCAAAGAAATCCGAGCATTCAGGAAAATTATTAATGATGATGAACTCAACTACAAGTCAATGACAAGAAAACAAGAAGACCAAGAGAAGGAGACTTGAATGCAAGAAGCTCTACAGAGAGAAAAGTTAATAAATATGTAATAGCTAGATGTCTCAACTCATTTGTAATGAATTAAACATGAATGAAATCTCTCTTTCTGCAGGTTGTGTTGAGTTTTTATTATTTTGTTTGCTTAGAACACTTTTGTAAACTCAACTATATGGCTGTTTTGTAATGAAAACTCCTTACGCGGATAATTTCAGCCTTATTGTGAGAGTATATGTTTTGGCATCACCAAAAAGGAGTAAATTGTTAGGAACAAGTGTATTTAGATTTTGATGATACCAAACCCACTAGGAATGTAGACCCCTCTTTTACTCTCATTGTTTTGCATCCTTCGTGTTAGACGAAAGTTATTATAGCTCACCATGAGATTCGTGCTTGGCAGTATATCTACACGAATCAGAGCAGTTTTTTTTTTTTTTTTTTTTTAGTCAACTAGAACTAGTTGAAGAAGAGAGAAGATCAAGAGAAGACCGAGAGATCAGCTAAGACCGAAGTCATGGAAAGGCATATCTCTCGTGTATGAAGAACTCAGCGAAAGATAAGGACAATCTTTCGTTATCATATGACCCGAGACTACAAGTCAAAGCCTGACTTGATTAGACAAGATTCATATGCTATCAGAAGCATATTTGTCTAAGTTTCAATTCTGGGTAAATCATTCTAGACAAATGGTGTCCTAGGAATAAAATTTCAAATTTCAAGGAGCATTTATGATTAGTAATTTTTGTTTGCACAAAATGACAAAATGGTTAGTTACTTTTTGAAGCCAACGGCTACACAGTACAACCACATTTAAGACTCCTTACCCAGAGGTCATTACACGCTGGTCAATAGGTTTGACATTTCTATCTCCCTCCAACGGATGGATTTCTCACCCTATAAATACCCCTCTTTAATCACTTCAAGAAGGTGCTAGTTTTTATCACTCTTTGCTATCTAAAAAGCTTTCAAACCGATCATCCTAAGCTTTGTAAACCAGCGTGTAGTTGTGAAGACTTATTTCCAAGAAGATCATCCACTCATCTAAGTTTTCATAACACCAAGGAAATCTTGCTGCTTTTCAAACGAAAATCAAGCTACCTCAAGCCAAGATTTCAAGTTGGAAACAACATCAACATATTCCAACCCTCAACCCTAAAGAAGAAGTTGATAGAGACGGAGTAAACTCGATGAGTTGAAAAACCTAGCAAGTTGCGGTCCGACTTAGTGATCAAGGATGCAGCTTGACTTTGTTTATACTAAGGAGTGACAGAAGAGTGGAGTAGGCTTTGTTAACAGGCGAAACACTATAAAAATCTCTCTCTCAGTCTCTTGCTTATTACTTTCGTTTACATTACTTGCATTACATATCATCCACAATCATAACATCTTAATTATTTTATGACGAAACTGTGCAAAGATATTACAAAAAGAATATACACATCTTCCAATGTGCTCTAATCTTTCGGGGTTTGTTTTTAAAATCGAAAAGAGTCTATCCACCCCCCTCTAGATTCTCCTTAGTCACTACCGGGGCCAACACGCACGTCTGGAATAACGGTGCCGTTATTGACACCATTTCCTCAGCCAACGATTTTTTTTTTTTTTTTTGTGTGAATATAGAGTTCAAGAATTGTAAATATAGAGTTTAAAAATTGTGAATATAGAGTTCAAAAATTGTGTATTTCGATTTAAAATTGTGTTATATTGTTGAATATAGAGTTTTGTAATTGTGAATATAGAGTTCTTTAATTGTGAATATAGAGTTATGAAATTGTGAATATATATATATATATATATATATATATATATATATATATATATATATATGAAATAATTGTGAATATAGAGTTCTGTAATTGTGAATATATAGTTCAAAAATTGTGAATAGTGAGTTCTGTAATTTTGTATATTGAGATTTAAGATTGTGAATATAGAGTTCAAAAATTGTGAATATAAAAGAACGAATTTTGAAGGCAAACGGCAAGAAAGTAAGCAATTTAAAAAATAAAAATAAAAAAATCAGCCGTCGTCGTTTTGAAGCAGAACGACGCCGTTTTGGACTTGGATCCACCTTGCAAGGTGGACCCGAGTTCAAGGCATAACAATTGCGGATTGTTATGCTGTGCAACCGTGTGCACCATGCATGGTGCATATGGGTTTAGATTCATAATTTCTATACTGTAGATTCATAAAATTTATACTGTAGATTCATAATTTCTAAACCGTAGATTCATAATTTAAATACAGTAGATTCATAATTTCTATACAATAGATTCATAATTTCTATACTGTAGATTCATAATTTCTAAACTGTATAGTTATCAAATTATGAACATATAGTTATGTGATTTGTGAATATATACAGAGTTCAACAATGGAGAATATAAATATCGAAAATTATGAACATATAGCACTATAATTATGAACATATATTTATAAAATTATGAATCTACAGTATAAATTTTATGAATCTACATATAGAAATTATGAATCTACAATATAGAAATTATGAATCTAGACTCGTGTACACCATGCATGGTGCACACGGTTACACATCATAATTTGCCAACAATTGCTCTATCGGTTAGCATCGCTCTTTTACCAGAGTCAACCAAGCCCAAATATGTTTTTTTTTTTTTTTTTTTTTTTTTTTTTTTTCAAATTTATCGTTAAATCATAGACTAGTTGGTATGTATTATTATTTTTTTAATGCATTCAAATAAAGTATTATTATTATTTAAACAATTAATAATTTATAAGAAATAAATTTATAGCAAATTTCTATTTCTTTTTTTTTTCTTTTTATGAAAATGAATCAAATAAAGGGACAATTTTTAAACTTTTAGTCAAACACTACAAAATAGAGTATTTAAAAAAAAAATTGAGTTATTTTGTGAAATTCATTTTATAGAGAATATTTTTTAAATTTTCAAATAGACCTACTTTTTGAGAACGGAAAATTAATTCATTGAATCAGAACCAAGAATGCTTACAAGAAACGATGGTGGGGAGTCAAACCACTCCCCGCAACTTGACATAGAAAAGACCTCCCTAGCAACAGAGTGGGCGGCACAATTTGCAGATCGCTTAACAAATCGGAATTCAACACCTCCTATCTTAGATGCTAATTCCTTTACATCACTAACTAAAAAACCAAAAGCCGAATTAAACAGCACAGAATTAATGGCATTAAACACTACTTGTGAGTCCATCTTCACATCCACACTCCCCATACCCGTGTTCTTCAACCAACTTATGGCCTCCCGAACACACAAGGCTTCAACTTCTTTCACCTGGAAATTCCCAGCGACAAGCATGTTCTTTGCCGCCATGAAATTCCCCCCGTCATCACGTAGAACCCAACCCAACCCCATCCAATTGCCACCTTGACTAATGGATGCATCAGTATTAAGTTTGAATCTGCCGATTTGAAACCTCGTCCACTGTTCGCTACTCCCACTATCGGATGGCACAGCAGAAGACTCATTCGCATGTCTCCACCCATCAAGATAGCTTTAAGCCCTATGCACCATCATACCTGAATCAAATGCACACCCCTTCCAAACATTGTCATTCCTAGAAGTCCATATTCCCCAGCATGCAATCACCAATTTTGGTAAAGAAACAACGTCTAACAAATTTACACACCAAAAAAATCAATCAGAAATATGGTTACCAGTGTATGCAGATAGGTGCGGCACACCCAAGTTATTCCAAAGACGAAGAGCCTCAGTGCAATAGGCAAAAAGATGGATCGCAGACTCAGCTTCAACCTTACACATATGACACTCAAGCACAGGCAACCCGCTTAGTAACCAAAGCATCACGTGTGGGTAGAAATGCAGACGCTAACTGCCAACAAACACTTGATCTTAGGTGGCACATGCAAGTTCCAAATTTTATACCAAGGTCGTGCATCAGCCGCTACCATAGTCATATGCTTATAACAAGACTTGACAGTATACATACCCTTGTGATTACCAAGTCCATTGATCACGTGGCCTCCGGTTGCTTATTGGAATGTTTAAAATCAAATTAGCATCACGGGGGTTAAAAATATCATTCACACATTCCTCATCCCAACTCATACCTTGGTCATTCATAAGAGACGATACCCTAGCTTCATACACAGACTGATGCAACACCGTTTGAACATATGGGCTTTCAGCGTCAGGTAACCATGGATCCGAACCAATCAAAATATCAGTTCCAGTTCCCACCATCCTTCTACAACAATCCTTCAACATCCTTTGGATCGCCATCATTCCCCTCCAAATATAAGAGGGATTAGTACCCTCCTTTGCATCAAAGAAACCACATCGTGGGAAATAACGGGCTTTGAACACCCGGCTAACCAAAGACAAATGCATAGTAACCAATCGCCAAGCTTGTTTCCCAAGCAAAGCTTTGTTCATCTCGTGTAACCGATGGAATCCCATTCCACCACACGACTTTGGTAAGAACAACCCTTCCCATGAGCGCCACCGAATGCCCCCGGCCTCCATTCACATTGCCAGTTCACCAATATTGGTTCATGATGGTCTCAATGTCGTGACACAAACCCAAGGGAAACAGGAAAATCATCATTGCGTAAGTGGGCATTGCCTGAATCACATTTTTAAGCAAAACCTCCCGACCTGCTCACGATAGAGTTTTAGCATTCCACGATCGGATCCTAGCTAGAATCCGGTCCTTGATGAAGCCCAAAATCACCTTCTTCCGGTTTCCAATGAGGGAAGGCAGGCCTTTGTACCTCCCACTGGTTTCCCCCTCCTCCACACCTAGAATTTCCACCACCTCATTACGCACATTCTGCTGTACATTTGCACTAAAACAAGCTGCTGATTTGTCATAGTTTATGTATTAGCCAAAAGCCTTCGAGTAAGTATCCAGGACGTACCTCATGTGCACACTCTCACTAACATTCGCACGATGGAACAAGAAGCAGTCATCTGTAAAAAGCAGATGTGAGATCGGTGGCGCACCCCAGGAAACTGTTACACCATGCAATACGCCTCCAGCCATCCTCCTTTCCAACAGAGCACTCAAACCCTCCGTTACAAAGAGAAACAAGTAGGGGGACAGTGGATCCCCCTGACGAAGGCCCCTGCCCAGAATAATGGGCCCCAGTTGCCATTGCTCATGGAGGATACTATACTATACCGTACAGAAGTGACTGTTTCCATTAGGATATCCACCCAACGCCTGGCGAACCCCATTTTCAACATAACAGCCTCCAAACACAACCACTCGACCCGGTCGTATCCCTTGGACATGTCCAATTTCAACGCAACAACCCCATCCCAACCTTGTGTCTTCCGTTTCAAATAGTGGTGGACCTCATATGCTAGCATAATATTGTTAGAAATCAACCTCCCCGATATGAAAGCACTTTGCGCATTAGAGATTAACTTCTGCAACATGTTCTTTACCTTGTTAGCACACACCTTTGCCGCAATCTTGTAGACTACATTACACAGAGCAATAGGGCGAAGATCTTTCATTGTCTCCGGGCATTGCTTCTTCGGGACCAACACAATGAACGTGTTAGTCGCCTTGAGAGGTAGCTTTGCCTCATCCAAAAACTGCTTGCAAAAAGACCATACCTCCCCGCCTACGACATCCCAGAAGTACTGAAAGAACCCAGGACCGAAGCCATCGGGCCCGGGAGATTTATCCGAATGCATCTGAAAAGCCGCAGCCCGTAGCTCCTCCATACTAAGAGGACACAGTAGCCCTGCGTTATCCTGGTCAGTCACCCTCTCCGTAATAACGTCAATGACCTCATGCATCTCCCCATAATCCGGAGTAAACAACACTTTGAAGTACGCCACCATGAGATCGCCCATTCCCTCCTCCTCCTCCACCCAACGTCCCTCATCATCCCGTAGCCTTGACACCTTATTCCTGCGCCGACGGGCCTTCACTGAATTATGGAAATACTTGTTGTTAACATCACCGCCTTTACACCAATGCTCCTTAGCGCGCTACTTCCAATACGTGCTTTGTTGATCAAGCAAGACTAGGAGTTCCTTTTCAGTTGCAGCAATACTAACCCTGTCACAGTGCAGCCTCAACCTTTCCATCTGCAGCTTACAGTGTTCTATTTTGCGTAAGAAGTCTTTATTATATAGACGGCCCCATCGCCCAATATCATCAGCACACATTTCAATCCTGGTGATAGTATCCAGGCCCAATGACCGGTCCCAACTTTGAGTTACTATTTCCCTACAGATGTCCTCCCGTAACCACATATTATCGAAGCATAACCTTGACCGCCTTCTCACATTGGGAAAAGCTATAGGAATTAACAACAGGGGTAGGTGATCGCTATATGGGGCAACCAAAGAATGCGCTTTAACCCCCTCAATCAGATTCAACCAATCATCATATGCTAGAATACGGTCTAACTTCTCTTCCACCATTCGTTGGGAACCCCGAGATTTCGCCCACGTAAACTAGCCCCCACTGAAAGGGACATCCTGCAAACCACAATCATTCACCGCTACTTTAAAACCATTAATCATCCACTTCTGGTGTGGTACTCGTCCCCGTTTTTCAGACTGGTCCAAGAGGTCATTAAAATAGCTCATGACCACCCAAGGCAAAGAACTACGCGATGATAGAGTACGTAGCATTTTCCAAGACTCCCTCCGTCACTGGCCTTCCGGGAAGCCATAGAAACCTGTTAGACGCCAACACGGCCTCCCCACTTCCAGGATAATCTCAGCATCTATATGATTCGAAGAGTAGCCAGTGACACTCAACTCCACCGTATTCAACCACAGGATAGCCAGACCACCTCTATGCCCTTCTGCCTCCACAGTAAACACGTTTTCAAACTGCAAGTGAACACGCACAAACTCCATTCGTTGCTTATTTACAAAAGTCTCCATAAGAAAGAGAATACTCAGCCTCTTCGAGCAGACTAAATCCGCCAACACACGAATCACCGTCGGGTTGCCAAGCCCCCGGCAATTCCAGGAAATCAGACTCATGACTCTTGGCGGGCCTGCGCCGCAAGACCCGCCTCCAAGCTGTTTTTTGAAACAGAAGAATCACACTCCATACTCGTATTCATCGCTGACTCCCCTTACTCAACTCGTCTCCGCTTCTGATCCCCAATAACAACATTGTCCACAGCCACCAGTTCCGGCGTATCCCCTACTGCCTAGGCACTCACACCACTCTGAAGACCCACCATAGCTGGAGACCTCCAAGTTTTTCATTCCGCAGCAGTTTGGGGCGGAATCCAGCACTGATTCTGAATTGGCGCACCTCTTTCGCCCCCGCTCTAAGCCATGCACCATAGGGCTTCTCAGTGGCCGAAACCATACGATCAAGAGCTAACCGGCAGAACTTATCGCCATGGCCAATCAATCTACACAAGAAGCAAAACGCGGGCAACCGTTCATAACGGAAGTCAATAAAAAACCAACCTCCGTTGTCCCTCCGACGCGATAATAGGTTCTCATCGATCCATCGGAATTCCTATCATCAGTTAGAAGAACCGTACCAAAAAACGATCCAACTGCCCTAACCACGGCATCCGACTAAAAGCCAGGTGGCAGCGTGTGTATCTGTACCCAAAACTATGCATGAGTTAGGGGCACCATACCAAAAATCCTCCCCCGGTAGCACCTTTCTCATCAACAACAGGCTTTGCTCATAAGCCCATTGCCCCTCATTAAAAATACGATCCAGGTCCACTTCATGATAGAAACGAAAGAGAAACTCACGAGGCTCAAGCTCCTGTATATTCACCCCCATAGCATGATGCCACACACCAGCCATGGTATCTTGGAAAAAAGCAAAGCGCACTAGTCTGTTAGTGAGTAGCCTGCCCACTGCGTAAAAACTCTCCTCCTCACCCTAGTCGGCCGGTGGGTTAGTGACATGCATGTAGAACCCCTCATGATCCACATTGGCTAGAGTCAGATTAGCACACTGTTCCGAGATGTCATCGGCCGACATGGCCGCTGTCCGTCGTAGGATTGTAGAACGCGGTGACGTAAAACCCTCGAAAGGCAAAACCCTAATCGCAGAACTCGCGAAAGTAGCGAGAGAAATAAAAAATGCTGCAAATTTCAAATAGACCTACTTTTAGTTTTAAAATTCTTACAACTTCTGCAAAATTTGTAATTATTTCATTTTTTTCTTCATACTTTTATTTTCTCTTTAATTTTTTTTTTTTTGAAAGTTATTTTCTCTTTAATTAATTAATGAATAATACTACACATATTCATAATTTGTATTCTTATTTTTTTTCTACTTGTAAATTTTTTTATTAAAAAAAAATTACCCACAATTTTTATTTCTATATATTTTTATCAAGAGTAAATACCCAAAATGGTCCCTCGACTATAGCTAAAATTCACAAATTCGTCCTTGACTTTTAGTTTTAACCAATTAAGTCCTTAACTTTGTAATTTTAACATGATTTGGTCCTCCGTCCATTTGACCGTTTGTTGACTGTGATTTTTGAAGATATATATGTAATTTCATGGTCCATCGTCGATTTTTTAAGGTTCCGGTTGTATTTTCAGACCGCACTGTTACATTTGGATCCACCGCCGAAAGCAATCTGCCAAATCCTGTCGCCTTTCTTCATCCTCCCTTTGTATTCAATGTAATTGAGTTCGTACCAGAGTGAAGAAGACAACGTGTTTCCAAACCGGTGCAGCGTCATCCTGGAGGCCTACATGTGCTCCGATGAGAGCTGCAGGTTCTTCTGGATATCGTCGGTGACGGCGCTGGCGCGGGCGTTAATGCAGAAGTGTTTGAAGGACCAAATCGTGTTAAAATTGCAAAGTTAAGGACTTAATTGGTTAAAATTAAAAGTCGAAGATCAATTTATGAATTTAGCTATAGTTGAGGCCTGAGGGACCATTTTGAAATCACAAGACATCATGTATGCTGTACGTCAATATATCATTTTCCTTAATTAATATACACTGGTTTCTCTTTCAAAAAAAAAAAAAAAAAAAAAACATATACATTGGTTTCAATGTTCCCAAAAACAGACCCCACAATTGACAGCACAAATTGACTATACATCACAATGGGTATCAATGATTTTATCAAAAATTGAGAAACGTGCGCCCAGGCCATGCGAGTTGGCAAATTATTGTGTGGAGCTATGGAAGTGGACCATATAGTTAACGATGTCACTTAATTTTATAAGTTAGAACAATATACATTATATGTTAGAATAATAACATTTCTAAGATAAGATAGTGTATATTATATATAAAAATATTATATATTATGTATTAGAATAATGTATTTTATGTGTTAGAATAATGTACATTATAAGTTAGAATAAATAAATTTTTAGGTTAAGATAATGTACATTACGTATTAGAATAATGTACTTTATGTGTTAGCATAATGTACATTATAAATTATAAAAATAATACTGTAACGGATCGTCACGTAATTTTTTTTTTTTTTTAACGCGAAACGGCGTTTTTGGATTGTGTCCACACAGCTATGGACCACATCCACACAAAAATTATTGATGAGAGTTGGCACTGGCCTCGTCAGGATGTTGACATAGTGCCGCGTGTATAAAGTATACACGTGGCACAATGTCAACATCCTGACGAGGCCAGTGCCAACTCTCATCAATAGTTTTTGTGTGGATGTGGTCCACAGCTGTGTGGACAAAACAACTAGCTAAAAGTAATACTAAAATTATCTTTTATCTCTACAATACTCTTTCACTTTTAAAAGCGAGTTCTACTTCCACATCACTAAATCTGTAATTCCTTTACTATTTTACTTACGTTTCTACAATATTTCTCATTTTCAAAAGAGGTCTCACATTCACATCACATCAAAACAAAATAAATAAAAATTCAAATTATTTTTAAAATAAATCTTTAATAAATTAACCTTCACTCAGCAATGACACGTTAAATAGGTCAATTTTGATTTAATTGCATAAATTTTTTGTGATTTAAGTACATAAGTGTAGTTTTTTTTAAGTTTGATGGCTCAACTGCATATTCGAGTGTAATTCAGTGGTTTATTAAATCATTGTTCATTAATTATATATATATATATATATATATATATATATATATATATGCATTATATATGATTCAAAAAAGATACATTATATATAATACATTGCATTTTTTTTAAGTGTATGTGCGTGTGTATATAAGGGCATGCTCATATGAGAACACCCTCCCACATGAGAACGCGAGAACTTATCTAAGCTATATAAAATAAAAGATCAATGGTTATCATTCAAAAGATGGAGTGATTATCATTTAGAGGCAAATTAGTCCTTTGTGTCTATAGAAAGTCCATCTGATCTACATATGCAAAATTTGAGATTCCCGGCCTCATTCCATTTATTATATATGCTTGTATTATATATTTAATTATTATTTATTTTTGGGGTGGGGTGTTTCTTAGTAATTATTTTAATGGTTGACTTTGATTTGTTCCGTATGTCATTGCGTCGACGGTAGTGCGGTATGTGCACTATTATGCTTTATCGTGTGCACTTTGATATGCTTCGTACAAATAAACACTATTACCCGTTTGGGCACTTGTGTTGTGCACATATATGTTATTTGTGGTTTTTTTGTACTCACGTGGCCGTTTGTATGCATTCTACATGAGATGACACACATTTATTCGTACATTTTATCATTTTTAGACAATGTGTTTCATTGTTGTTCGTTGTATGCTCTCACATGACTGTTTGTGTGCATCCGTGCAATGTAAAAATCATCCTACTAGACAATTTGTAATTCAGCCATAATTAAAATTCCTATAATCAAGCAAAAGATATGCATTAAAAATTAATACAATTTTAAATACACACGTAATTACAATTTTACCCTTGTAAATTAATTATGAAAATAAAGATACCAAAAATAAGGAAAAATCTAATCAACTAAAATCTCTTTGATAGACGTACGATTCAGATGTTTTATTATGTTCTCATATGATCTTTTATATATATATATATATATATATATATATATATATATATATATATATATATTCCTTAATAATAACAACAATAACAATAAATATTTGAGATATTTATGAATGTTGGGATAATCCACAAAAATAGGGAAAAAATCTAAACAAATTAGAATGCCCTTATGTAGTTATGTAAACATACATATATCATTTATGAGTTAATTCCAGCAATGGTCCTCCGACTATTGTGATTTTCTAAAATTAGTCCTTGACTTTTAATTTGGACAAAAAAGACACTCAACTATCTAAATCATTCCACCAAAGGTCCTTCCGTCTAAATAGAGTTTGTTGACCGTCATTGTTGGGGCAATTATGTCTTTTCCTAATATATTGTTTTCTTCTTCCTATTTTTTCTCTTATTAGTCTTGCTTATCTCACGTTGCTGGCTTTATTTGAGTATTTGACGCAAGCATATAGCTCCACAGCGACAAAAGCACAAAGAACTCCACAAGGAAGAAAGCACGAAGAACTCCACAACATCCTCAGTGTCTGAAATTCCTTCAGTATTGAAATGTCTGCAAGGTATAGTAGTCAAAGATCTGCATCTTCAAGGAATGAAGAATACATCTATGGTGAGTACGTAAGCATTCCAAAGTGTCAATGTGGCCAACAATTGAAGCTACAAACATCTTGGACGAATGATAATCCAGGTAGAAGATATTGGGAGTGTCGATTTGAAAATGTGAATATTAATTTTTGGTTAGGGTTTTTTTCCCACATAATTGGACGATTTTTTTTTTTTTTTTTAATTCAATTTGGTGATTTTCGTGTAGGGAGGGCAAATGTGTGGTTTTGTTAGATGGTATGATCCTCCATGTGTGCCAGGTCAAGAAGAATTATTCCTGGACTATTGAGAAGGATTAATTGAGATGAAGAAGAAATAGCAAGTCTTAAAATGAGGCTACAAGCTTGTGCTAAAGTTGATGGGCAAGGGAGCAATGGTAGACGGTGTGTTAGGATAGTGAGTGGAGTCATTGTGATATGCACTTTGTTGTTGGTAGTTATAAAACTCAATTCACCTACAAAAGATAAAGTTCTTATGCTGGCATAGTAATGGTTATGTGTAATGTTTCTGTAATTTGGAGAATTTATTTGTAATGAATTACCATTTCCAATATGTTATGCTTATCACCATTTACAATGTAGCAATTTCCATTTACACAATCTTATGTTGCCTTTCATTTCCAGTAGCATACCATTTCCAGTAGTAAATGACAATAATATGCCAAATAGCAATTTACATTGGAAATTTATTGGACATTAAATCTGCAAATTGGAAACCATCTAATATCTGCAAATTACATTCCAATAGCATTATAAACCATATTCCAATAGCATTATAAACCATCTAATATCTGCAAATTACATTCCAGTAGCATTATATCTGCAAATTGGAAACCATCTAATATCTGAAAATTACATTCCAGTAGCATTATATCTGCAAATTGAAAAACATCTAATATTTGCAAATTACATTCCAGTTCATCTATATATCTGCAAACCATCTCCAGTAGGTACCAACATTAAATGTTAATTACTAACAACCTGAAATGTTAAATGTTGAAAATGACGTATTAGCTCTTTGTTTATATTTGAAGTTGGAATCATCTGAACGTCCACCTATCCCAATCTCTCCATTCACAAGCTTCATATAAAAAAAAAAAAGGGAAAATATAAACTACTCCGTATATCCCAAAGACAAATGCTAAGTCTGTTGAATTTCGTGCATACAAATAGTACCTGCGTGAAAGAGAAAACTCGTTTACTTCACTTGAATTTTGCCCGTTGCATATTACGTCGGATTCAGTCCTGCTTTCTCGCTATTCACCACACCATCGCTTGAATTTCGCCGTTGTTGTCTTGCTGCGTATTTCGCTCGTTGCTGTCAATTAGGTTTTACAATTGGAGATTTTACCAGTCAATTAGAAGACCAATTAATTTACCATTCTATCCTTCACTTAATAGACACAATATAATGAAAATACAAAATTGTCTCTAAAATTAACGGTCAACAAACGCTATTTGGACGGAAGGACTTTTGGTGGAACGATTTAGAAAGTTGAGTGTCTTTTTTGTCCAAATTAAAAGTCAAGGACCAATTTTGAAAAATCGCAATAGTCGGAGAACCATTGCTGGAATTAACTCTATCATTTATTATAGAGGGTCTTGTTTTCTTTTAAATGTTTATTCCACCCCTATTACTAAAATAATTAAACATTTGAAATACAATTTCTAAAATTTATTAAATGAAATAACATTCGTATTTTATTCCCTATATATTTCATTTTTTTTTATTTATAAAATATCATTTATATTTTCTCAAAATTCATTTTTGTGAACCAACATATTGTAAAAGTATTGTTGATTTTAAATGGGCACATGCATATTTATAAAAGTATATTTACTGAATCCTCCCTATGCTTAAAGATCTTGTAGATACAATTTCTGAAATCTATTCAATTCAAGAAATAAATTCATATTTTATTACTTATTATCTATTTGAATTCATTCTTTATGATATAATGTCACTTTTATTATTTCTTCAAAATTGATTTTATGAACCAACATGCTATAAAAGAAGGGTATTATGCATTTTAGTTCGACACATATTTACAAAATTATATTTACTATATATATTGTCCATGTGATTACAAATCATTGGTTATATATTGAAAATGATCTCTTTGTCCTTCGCCCTGTCATTGTTTACCAATCGTTCTAGCATTTGTCAACTAAATACAAGTTCAACACAATTTTAAACATGCCACAACACCCAAACAATTATATAATGATATAAAGAACTTAGAAAATATGCATGAATACTGAAATGAGCAAATACCAACTTTGGTCCCACGAATATTAGTAAAATGATAATTTTGGTCTACATGTTTAATTCCTACCAAATTTCATCCACAACTATTGTTTTAGTACCAATTTTCATCCACGACTATTATTTTAGTGTCAAAAATTATCACGACGGTCACAACTCCATTTAAGGCATGCCGAAATTTAATTTTTTTAAGGATATTTTCGTCCTTTTAACTTAAAATCCCAATTTGAACATAAATAAAGAGATATAAACCTCTAAGATCGATCCCAATTCGCAGTTTTCATCCTCATCCTACCTTAGTTTGAGGAAAGAAACTGTGAATTGGGATTGATCTTAGGACTTAAATCCCTTTATTCATACTCAAATTGAGATCTTAATTTGAAAAGGACAAAAATATCCTTAATAATTTCATATTTCGGCATGTCTTAAACGAAGGGGTGATCGACGTAATGAATTTTGACACTAAAACAATAGTCGTGGATGAAAATTGGTACTAAAATAATAGTCGTGGATGAAAATTGGTACTAAAACAACAATCGTGGATGAAAATTGGTATGGATTAAACATGTGGATCAAAACTATCATTTTACTAATACTCGTGGGACCAAAATTGATATTTGCTCATATATATATATATATATATATATATATATATATATATATATATATATATATACTCAATGGCTACCTATATATATATATATAGTATGTAACATTTTATTAAGAGACGATTTAAGTATTTAACATACATGCAATACATATTACATAAACAAAGGTAATTTATTAAAGGCTTAAAGCAATTGCAGTGAGGTAATTATAGTTATAGTGGAAATGGGAACATTATATTGTTACTACATGCCATCTAAGCACAAGATGCTTGGTTTAAGAGCATCCATATTAATGTTTATTTTTTTGTGGTTTATTATTATTATTTTTTTTTTGGAAACAAAGAGAAGAACTAAGCCCGTGAAAAACTCATGCGATATTGCAGCCTGTCCTCCGAGAAGGTGCCCCACGACTTGTGTTAGCACCAACCCTATCCTCCCACATTAAACCTTCAACGTATTGTGGTTTTTTAGGCCCACGTATAGTAGAAGATAGAAGATTTAAAAATAAAAATAAAAATAAACAAAAGGGAAAAACAAAAACTAAAAAGCTAACGAACTAAAAAAAAAAAAAAAAAAAGGAACAAAGTTTAATGTTTTCTTTAGAGTGGCCGCTAGCTGGCGCCACTCTGAAGCGTTCCAGTAGACAGTGCACGCCTGCCATCTTTCTTTCTTTCTCTCTTCTTCTTCTTCTTCTTCTTCTTCTTCTTCTTCTTTTTTTTTTTTTTTAATAAAATCTGACAAAGTTCTCAACCTTGTAGGAGTGAAATTTGCTAAAAAAAAAAACTACCTCTCACATCAGTTCTTCTCACCTTAGCTAGACTAGTTTTTCTCTACCAAAAACTCAATAAAAACTACTACTATAGATACTCTAACAGTAGTAAAAGTAGCTAGAATAAAAAGTAAAAATAAGCATGCATGTCAAATCCTTCAAAATCACGTTTAAAAAAGAAAATTTATTTGGTCAAAAATCTACTCTCCCGCCTAAAATGGGATATAGTTTGAATTTCTCTCTTGTACAACGATCCATTCTAATTCTCACCAGTAGACTATAACGCACACCACTGAGTATGCAAATGCAAACTTTAACACCATAATTTGTTTTATTAAAAGTTTGCAATAATTATAAATTTGTTCTTTTTTTTTTTTTTTTTTTTTGCTATAATGCTCAATTATTGATGAACCCTGATGAGGGGCTATGATTTGTCCTCACCATTTACATGAGGACCTTGTCCCTTCACTAAATCACCTAAGATGCACACCACTGATACTCAATTTGCAACTATACAAATTCTATTAGGCAAGTGCACATATTATTTTTTAGTACAGAGGTGTATGTGATGAGTATCGTATCCCACATGGACTGCAAATAGTAGTAGTATATGATGTTCTATTATGTAGCCTAAGAAATTTGTGAAAAATAAATGAGTGAAAGGAAAAATAAATAAATAAATAAATAAGGCATAAGTAAAGACGATAAAAATGATGTAATTAATCAATGAGAAAATGGCACTTGGATCTATGGATGCCCAGCCTAGGACATTGACCTTAAAAAATACATGTCAATAACAATTGTTTATGCATAAGACCTCGAGAACTCCTATTTCTTGCTAGTATATTTCTTAAGACTATTAACAACTAATCTTAAGTTGATTAATTAGAATCACTTTTAAATAAAAATCTTCCTAAGGGTTACATTAACGATTTGTGAGTTTTACTGAACGATTTGATCCAAATATAGAGGATTGATGTTATCCTACCTCTATGCCGGGTTGCATTCCACTCCTTCCAATTGTGTGAAATCTACATTAACTTTTGGATATCTCTATGGCAAAGTTCATCCATTAATCAAGAATCCAATAAGCATGCAATTATAGATTCAAGAGCAGTAAAGAAACATAATTAAATCAAAGAACAAACAATTATAAATTAGCAAGATATCGTATCGTATCCCACATGTCCCACATGGACTGCAAATAGTAGTAGTATATGATGTTCTATTATGTAGCCTAAGAAATTTGTGAAAAATAAATGAGAGAAAGGAAAAAAAAATAAGGCATAAGTAAAGACGATAAAAATGATGTAATTAATCAATGAGAAAATGACACTTGGATCTATGGTTGCCGAGCCTAGGACATTGAGCATCTAAAGTCTTAACACTAGCTTTTGTTAAATATTGGGATAAAAGAGTGAAAGTCAAAACACAAGTTTGGTGAAATTGAATGGTGAAATTGGGTGAGGGGTGTTGTGAAAATTGAACTCATGACCTCTTACACCTAAAGCAAGAATCATACCACTAGACCAAAAACCCAATTAATTATTAATTTCACATTAAGAACTTGAGCAACTAAAGTCTAAACACTAGTTTTTTAAATATTGAGATAAAAGATTGCTAACTGAGTATATGCATGATTGTGGCTTACTGCGAGGTGAAAATTATTAGGACTATATTATTCATATTAGACTAGGACTATATTATTCATATTAGACTAGGACTATTTATCCATATTAGACTAGAACTATATTATTCGTGTTAGACTAGGACTCTATCTAGTATCTATATATTCGTTCTCTGTACACTCAGACATCATGATTGAATACAATACTTTTACATACATTCTCATCTGGTATCAGCTTCCAGGTTTTCTCTAATGGAAGGTCTCGGTCTCCCTAGTGATGGCTATGTTCGATCTTCTGAACGGACCGTTACCGAGACTTCCCATATACCTACCGGGAATAGCCTCTCATCAGCTCATCACTTTGTTTCCTTGAAACTGACATCCCGTAATTATCTTTTTTGGCGGGCGCAGATGCTACCATTTCTAGAAGGTCAAGGTCTTCTCGGCTTCATCGATGGTAGTATACCGTACCCGGTCGCTACCGCCGACGCCGTTACTTCAGGCGACCTCATGGCTCGGCAGGTGGCTTGGAGGAGGCAAGACAAGGCTATCTTATCCCTCTTAATTTCGTCTCTTTCGGAGGAGACGATGCGGTTCGCCGTTGGTCGTTCTACTTCACGGCAACTCTGGCTCACCATCGAACAATCTCTCGCCTCTTCCTCGCGTTCTCGGGCGTTGCGGTTATTTGGTGAGTTGCAAGCCCTTCGGCTGGGTGATTCCTCCATCGCAGATTATATCGGTCGTGCACAGCTGTTGATTGATGATTTAGCTCTTGCCGGTCGTGATGTTACGTTAGACGATAAGAACTTATACGTCTTTGTGGCTTGCGGTTTGAGTTTCGTCCTCTTGTGGCAACCCTGGCTCGGGATATTACGGTCCCACTTGCCGAGGTGGCGGATTTCTTGGTGTCATAGGAGTGTATTTGTTCTAACGATGGAGTCGGCGGTGTCTCGCCGGTTGCGATGGCCGCTGGCCGAGGCGGTGCGACCCCTAGTCACGGTGGTCGTGTCAACGTGACACAGCAGCAAGGTCGCGGTCGAGGCTCGGGCGGCGGCGGACGTGGTCGCGGTCGCGAGCGTGGCTCGGGCACGGGTCCTCGGTGCCAAATCTACAACAAACAAGGACACGGGGCTCTCTCGTGTTGGCATCGTTTCTCAACCCCCCCCCCCCCCCCCCTCGGGCTCCTCAAGTGAATGTGGTTGTCTCTGATGAGAATAGTGACCATAGCGGTCCTCATGAGTGGTTCCCGGACACTGGTGCTACGAATCATGCTACCCCTGATTCATCCTTGATGACTTCCGCGACAAGTTATGATGGCCGGGAAACTCTACGAGTTGGCAGTAATACAGGTTTGCCTATTGCTAATGTTGGTTCCACTTCGTTGGCCACTGATTCTAGGTCGTTTAAGTTGTATGATGTTTTGCATGTCCCTGGTATCTCTTCTTCTTTATTATCTGTTCAGCGTTTTGCAAAAGACAATAATGTTTTCTTTGAGTTTCACCCTCTTTGTTTCTATGTGAAGGACATTTTGACCAAGAAGGTTCTTTTTAAGGGACATGCGTCTGGAGGTCTCTACGCATGGCCTGCGTCTTCTGCCTCCCCTACTGCGTTTGTTGCTGCGCGATCTTCTTACGTTTGGCACATGCGGTTGGGGCATCCTCATTCTCGACTCTTGCATCAAATTCTAGCATTTTCATTTGCATCGATCTCTCCCGTCCTACTCTTACTTGCGAGTATTTGGTTGTTTGTGATTTCCTGTCCTTCGTCCATATAATCGCAATAAACTCCACTTTCGTTCGTCTCCTTGTGTTTTTCTAGGTTATCCTCCGTATTATCGTGGCTACCGCTGTTTGGATACTAACACTAACAAGGTTTTTATCTTTCGCCACGTGCGATTCGATGAGACTGTGTTTCCCTTTGTTTCTCCTGTTGCCTCGCAGGTTGCTAGACCATGTTCCGAACCTTGAGCTGCTGCACTGGTAGTGACGTGCCGAGGTAGTGGTGTCTCGGCCACGACTATTGATGGCGCTCGGCGGTCGAATGAGCCCGTGTCAGCTTCTGGCGATGGTGACGATAATGGTCCCGAGTAGACCGCACCAAGTGAACGGACTGTCTCGGACCAGCAGGTTGAGCAGCGCGGCAGGCCGCGCGGACGTCCTCGGTGAGCCACTCCTCCTCCTCGGCCGCATGCTATGAACTCTCGTAGCTCGAGTCTGCATCAACATGTCGACTTAACCATTATTTCTACCATAGCACCTGAGCCTACTTGTTACTCTCAGGCAGTCAAGTTTCCTGAGTGGCGTGATGCGATGGACGCAAAGTTCAATGCCTTGGTCCATAATCATACGTGGCTTCTTATTCCGTTCCAACTAGGTATGAATGTTGTTGGTTGCAGGTGGGTTTTTAGAACCAAACGGAAGGCCGATGGTTCAATAGAATGTCACAAAGCTAGGTTGGTGGCCAAGGGTTTTAATCAGGTTGCTGGAGATGACTTTTTTGAGACCTTTAGTCATGTGGTTAAACCCACTACGGTATACCTTCTCTTATCTCTAGCCGTATCTCGTGGGTGGACTATTCGCCAGTTGGATATTCACAACGCTTTTTTAATTGGCGAGCTAGCTGAAACTGTTTACATGCGATAGCCACCTGGTTATGAGGACAAGTCGTTAACTGATCATGTGTGTTTACTTAAAAAATCTCTATACAGGCTCAAACAGGCTCTGTGTGCTTGGTTCACAAGGTTACATGATTTTCTTGTCTCTGTGGGCTTCTCGCCTTCAAAGACGGATGTGTCTCTCTTCATCTATTCTCGTGACAATATTCGTTTTTATTTCTTGGTGTATGTTGATGACATTTTGATTATGGGTTCTTACTTAGATCGTGTTACTACTCTTATTGATAAATTAGCCCTTGAGTTTGAGGTTCGTGATATGGGTGTGCCTTCTTTCTTTTTTGGGTATTGAGACTGTCCCCTTATCTGGCGGTATGCTTTTATCACAACAACGGTACATGAAGGATATTCTCAAACGTGCTGGCATGGTGGACTGCAAGCCAGTAGTCACGCCCGTCTCTTCTGCGAAAATCACTGATGAAGTTGTCGTTCCCTATGCCGATCCTACACAGTACAGGAGTCTTGCAGGTGCTCTCCAGTATCTTACAGTAACTCATCCTGATTTATCTTATGCTGTTAATCTCTTGTGTCAACACATGCATGCTCCCACTACTATGGACTGGGCCTCTCTAAAAAGAGTCCTGCAGTATGTCAAGGGCACCCTGAATCTTGGTCTGTGTATTTCTCGGTCAACATCTATGGATATTCACGCCTATTCCGACTCAGATTGGGCTGGCGATCCGAATGATCGCAAGTCTACTAGTGGCTTTGCTGTGTTCTTGGGCAGTAATCTTATATCTTGGGTTTGTCGAAAGCACCGGACTGTGGCATGTTCCTCAACTGAAGCAGAATACAAGGGACTAGCTGATGTATCTGCAGAGGTTACATGGCTTGTTTCCCTGTTACACGAAATCGGCATCCCCCCTACGTCTCCTCCTCGACTATGGTGTGATAATTTGGGAGCTACTTACTTATGTGTCAATCCAGTGTTAGTGTTTCATGCCCGCGCGAAGCACATTGAGATTTACTATCATTTTGTTCACGATAAAGTAGCTAAAAAGGAGTTAGAGGTGCACTTCATTTTGTTCGCGATAAAGTAGTTAGAGGTGCACTTTATATCAACTAACGGATATCTTACATTCTCCCGCCAAAGCGAGAACCATAACCATAGACGAGTGTGACTTGATGTAAAGTGAGGGGTTGCTGATTGAGTATATACATGAGTGTGACTTACTATAAAGTGAGGGGTGTTGTGAGAATCGAACTCACGACCTCTTGCACCCGAAGCAAGAATCATACCACTAGACCAAACACCCAATTGATTACTTTTTTCCATATTAGGCATTTGGGCTACTAAAGTCTAAATAGTATCCTAGTTTGTTAAATCTATTGAGATAAAAGAGTGGAAGATTGCTAACTAAGTATATACATTAGTGTGAATTGCTTTGAGGTGAAAATAAGTGAGGGGTGTTTTCAATAATTGAACTCACGACCTCTTGCACCAAAAGCAAGAACCATACCACTAAACTAAACACCCAATTGATTACTAACTATTTCACATTGCGCATTTGAGAAACTAAAGTCTAAACACTAGTTTGTTAAATATTGAGATGAAAGAGTGAGAGATTGCTAATTG
The DNA here is from genome assembly GCF_001879475.1 of Ipomoea nil. Taxonomy (NCBI): domain Eukaryota; kingdom Viridiplantae; phylum Streptophyta; class Magnoliopsida; order Solanales; family Convolvulaceae; genus Ipomoea; species Ipomoea nil. The sequence goes on from NW_017618711.1 coordinate 4,012,410, forward strand.
AGTATATGCATGAGTGTGACTTGTTAAGGTGAAAAAGGTGAAGGGTGTTGTGAGAATCGAACTCACGACCCCTTGCACCCAAAGCAAAAATAATACCACTAAACCAAACACCTAACTAATTATTAATTCCATATTAAGGATTTGAGCTACTAAAGTCTAAACTGTATCCTAGTTTGTTAAATATTGATATGAAAGAGTGAAAGTCGAAATAGTTTGTTTAATATTGAGATTAAAGCGTGTAAGACTGCTAATAACTAAGTATATACATGAGTGTGAATTGCTGTGAGGTGAAAACAAGTGAAGGGTGTTGTGAGAATTGAACTCACAATCTCTCGCACCCAAAGCAAGAATCATACCACTATATTATACCCAAATGATAGAAAATTAAAAACACACAAAAACTAACTTGAGTCCATGACTAAATAAACATAAAAGAAGAAAAACCTAAAGCAAAATGGAGAAAGAACCACACAAGAATATAAATTTACCATAAATTAAACCCCTAAAATCACGTCCAACATTCAAAACACGACCTAAAATACCAAAGAACACCTCTGTAAATAAAAAAAAAAATTCAATTACAAACAAACCCAAAATGGAAGGCCCAAATTTACCCCCTTGTGTGTGTGTGAGAGAGCCCGTTCAGGTGAGAACGGACGTCAAGAGAGAATTCAGAACGCATGACATTTGGCTACGTGTCCAGATCTAACGGATGAAAAACGGTGATTTTTCAAAAAAAAAAAAAATGCGGTGACATTTTCATAAATAATTGAACATTAAAGTCCAAGTAAAATGTATTACAAGTGCAAGTAGCGGTTTCATATAGTGCGCCTAAGTGCAAGTAAAAAGTATTACAAGTGCAAGTAAAATGTATAACAGGTACAAGTAAAATTTACACTGAGCATCAATACTAAGTGCACCTAACATTATAACTAGTTGCACCTAATGTTATAATTAGTTGCACTTAGGTGCACGGATGTTAACAAGGTAAATTACATACACTTATAAGTGAAAATAGGTGCACTTAGAAGTGATTTTACTTGCATTTTTTACTTGCAAAGATGCACTAGATAATTGCACTTATAACACATTTACTTGCACCAAAGTTTGAGTTATTTACGAAAATGCCACTGCATCGTTTTGTTAAAATTACATCCGATTCGTTAATTTGAACACGTGGACAGCTGTAAATGGTTCTTATTTCTCTTCTAGGCGGCCATTCGCATTAGAGCGTGTATATATATATATATATATATATATATATATATATATATATATATATATATATATATATATTACACACACACACACGGATGCTGGAGTTACAATCGGATCATCTTCGTCTTCGATTGGAGATGAAGAAGAATAATATTCTATGTTTCCTACTGGGAGATGAAGACGGAGAGTGGTGAGTTACGTTTTTCTTTTTAAATTTAATTTTATTCAAAGTTATTAAAATAAATTAAAAAATAATAATTTTTAATAAGATAACTACTATGTCAGCAATAATCTGAGAAAGATGTCAAATTCGATCAAATTGCATAATTTTGAACAGAGTTCATGAATTAATTGCACTTTTTTTTTAATTGAATGACTAATTGTACTTTTACGTGTAATTCATTGACTAATTTGAATATTTTTTCTTATGTTTAACACACTAATCTCTGATAGTAGTTTTTCTGCATTATAAAAAACATTAATGCATACATTATTTTGTTAAAAATTATAATAGTTTAAAGGGAATTTATTTAGAAAGTTATACATTATACATGTATAACATGAAATAAGCATAGGTACGTGTTACCCGTCCTATCTCTTAAACCACATACATTATACATATGATTCATCTTGACACATCTGAGACGCCATTATATTATATTATTATTGGAAAAGAAATACAATATTATTCTCAAATCTTACTTATGTGACCAATGCGAGCCAAAAATAAATACAATATTATATTAATGATTGGCCTCCGTTCCCTATTCCTAGAGTAGATTAGAAGGGTGAGGAGCTCTCAAGTTTGGGGTTTAATAACCCAAGTATGTATATATATATATATATATATATATATATATATATATGTTTAATATTCTCGCTATATGTCTCTAAAGTCCTAAAGTCTTAATATTGAATTAAGGGATAAGGGTTAAATAGGCCTTCAACTATAGGTCAAAGTGCAATTAGCTCCATAAACTAATAAAAATTTCAATTAGGCTCTTCATCTCTTTACTTGTATGCATTTAAGTCCATAACTTTTTAAAATTGTGCAAATAGCTCCATTTGAGGGTAAACATAAAGGTAATAGCAGGTAAAATTGATTTTAAATTAAGTCCATAACTTTTTATTATTTATTTATTAAATTATATGCATTAAAAATATTTTTTTTATTTTAATTATTTAAAAAAAATTTAAAAAGAGGAGAAATTTACCTGTAACTTAATTGTAACCTGCTAATTAACTTAATAATTGCATAAAAGTGAAAAGATGAAGAGTCTAATTAGAATTTTTGTTAGTTTAAGGGGCTAATTGCATTTTGGCTTATAATTGAAGGGTCTATTTGACCCTTATCCTTTGAATTAAAGACAAAAAGTGAGCCATTTATAAGAGTTACTTTATGACCCTGTTTGGTAAAATAGGTAGCCTATAGGCTAATTTTGGCTTATTTGACGACTATTAGTTGTTTGACTTGGTTAAAAAAATCAATATAACAAGCCGTTTGGTTGAAAGTGGGGAATTACGTGGGAAAGGAATTGAAATTCCATGGGAGATGAAGTACTGGGAATAAAGTGAGAATTTAAATTTCAATGTTTGGTTTACAAGAATAGAATTACTGGGAATTTCAATTCCAATGTTTGGTATACATGGAAATTGAAAGGGAATAAGTAGTATAAAGTCCAAAATGCTCTGTATTAATTTTAGGTTAAAAAAGTGAGGGGTAAATTTGTCTCATCACTAGCTTTTTTACTTCCTAAAATCCCAAGAATTAAAATCTCAGGGGTACATGGGATTTTAATTCCATGAAAATTGGGGAATTGCAATTCCATGCAATTGCAATTCCTTCCAACCAAACTAAAGAATTTTATGGCCTTTGAAATTAGGTGGGAAAATTAAGTGGAAAAAGAATTTAAATTCCCTCCAACCAAACGCGCTGTAAGTGTTTGGTTAATTAGCTTTTTGTAACTCCAAAATGCTAAAATTCAAAAAGCTTTTCAAACCAACTTTTTCAATTAACTTTTTGAAAAAAGAAATTATACCAAACAGCTATCAGCTAACAGCTAATTTACCAAACACCTTTCTACAATCAGCTAATATTATCAACTAGTTATACCTTCTAATTAACCCAATCCGTCAACAGCCAACAACTAACATCTATCAGCTACCAGCCATTTACCAAACAGGGCTTATATATATAATAAAATTATAATTTTGATATCATTAGAGTGTAAAACATAATATAACTTCATTTTTACGGAGTATCTTTACTATCTAATTCTGCGTACACTTTTCTCTTATATAATTTGTTCTTGATTTTTGTATATGAAGGAGTCGGGGCAGTAACATGTTATATATGTAGATGAGAGTTAGGGTGAAATTAAAAATTACCCAAAATGGAGTCAAATCCAGCACAATGACCCGTTTGAGATCCAGAGATTTCGTTGATGCAGAAGTTGGTTGAGTATACACTGTTGGCTTTGCAGTCATCATGAAACATGCAAAGCTGCCCAGTCATGAACAACTGCTTCTTGTTTGGCCCTACGCTTATCTGTGCCATCAGAGTTAATGGCAATACTGCAACATGTATGTATAAATCTCACTTAATTTATGATTTACCTAAATCCAAATCTGGATATAAAGGCAGGCAGTATATATATGTGTGTAAGTGTGTATAGAGAGAGAGAGAGAGAACTAACAAGATGCAACCATGAAAAGAGCCAGTAAGAGCGGTAGTTTGATTGAAGTTTTCTCCATTTCTTGTTTTGGCACTCAATCTGCAGCAATGTGGAGCTAGTATAGCTAGGAGGAGTTAAGCATAATATGGATGATTAGCACCATATATATAGAGTTACACTCCCGTGCGAATGGATTGCCCAGGAGCGAAATAGGAATGACTGTCGTCCACGTGTCCAAATTTAATGAATGAGAAACACTGATTTTAAAAAAAATACGGTGTCATTTTTGTAAATAATTGAACATCGAAAAGTGTAAGTAGCAATTTCATATAGTGCACCTGAGTGCAAATAAAATGTATTACAAGTGAATGTAAATGTATTATAGGAGCAAGTAAAATTTACACTGATCATCAAAACTAAGTGCACCTGACGTTATAACAAGGTGCACATATAGTTATAAGTAGTTGCACCTAGGTGCAGGAATGTTTGCGGGTGATTTCACGGGTACTAACTACCCGTTGAACTCCCCGCAAGAACAAAAGCGATGCCAAACAGAACGAACTCAGATCAATGAATGCTAACAAGGCAAAATTACATGCACTTATAGGTGAAAGTAGGTGCACATGTAACTGATTTTTCCTGCAATTTTTACTTGCAAAGGTGCACCAACTACTTGCACATATAACACATTTACATGCACCAAAGTTCGAGTTATTTATAAAAATGTCACCGCGTCGTTTTTTTTAAATTACATCTGATTCGTTGATCTGGACACGTGGATGACGTTGATCTATTCGCATTTCCTTCCTGGGCACTTATTCGCACAGGAGTGCGACCATGATATATATATATATATATATATATATATATATATATATATATATATATATATATATATATATATATATATATATAGGGAAGGGATCAGGTGCATTTGTTGCTTCCCGTGCGAATGTGCGGTGGATTAATGTGCGTGAGGTTTATACTTAATGTGCGTGAGATTTGTACTCAATGTGCCTGAGATTTGTACTTAATGTGCGTCATGTTAATATGCGTGAGTTTTGTACTTAATGTGCCTGAGTATTGTGTTTAATGTGCGTGAGATTTGTGCTTAATGTGCGTGAGTATTTCAGAATTACGAGCTCAGAAGGAAACAGAACAGAAACTGACGCACATTAACGCCCAAGCTTCTTGTTACTTCTTCCTTCAATTTGGCTATGGATTCTGGATTATCAGCTACCTTCAATGCAGTTGAATGTTTATATAAATGACGCACGCACAGTAAAATTTGCACAGCAGCAAAGTGTGGATTTCTGTTGTATTAAACCCATAATACTTAACCACCATAGCTCGCCTCTGCATCATCATCATCAGGGAGGGGGCAAATGGCTACTGGGGATGGGGAAGAAGCTGACATCAATATTTTCTGCTGCATTTTACACATTCACGCACATTAAGTACAAATCTCAAGCACATTAAACACAACACTCACGCACATTGAGTATAAATCTCACGCACATTAATCCACCGCGCATCCGCACAGGAAGCATTCAACCGCACGGGAACCTTTCACTAATATATATATATATATATATATATATATATATATATATATATATATATATATATATATATATATATATATATATATATATATATATATATATATATATAGACACACACACACACACACACACACATAGAGAGAGAGAGAGAGAGAGGGAGTAAGGTTCAAGTGCGGTGATGTCCTTAGGTACGACGATACAACGTCACCAATAGTTCAACAAATATACACCATCAACGTTAGGAAAATGGACCACAAAAACACACACAAATTAGGTACGCATCACAAAAAATACACCATTAGGTGTGAGTAAAAACAACATACACTGTTCGGAAATACACTATTGGTGTGTGATGAGTTATATGGTGTATTTTTTTTTTTTTTTTTTTTTTTTGCATTTCATTGTGGTGTGTTTCGCTTACACTGTTGGTGCATGTTGTTGATACTGTTGGTATATTATGAAATTTTGCCACACCGTCGCACTTAAAGGCATCGCCGCATTTGAACTTTTTCCTATATAGAGGAATAAATATTTGTTTAAATTTAATATACATATATCTAGAGAATAAAATTTTAGTTTGTATGATAATACATACATAACTAAATATAAATTTTAAGAGGTGTATGTATCTAAACTAAATTCTATAAATTTATGGGGTGTTTCGGAAATAACTATTAATGGATTGGGTTATCGGGTTTGACAAGCTGATATCATTTGCTGATTCTAGAATAATGTTTGGTAAATTATGTGTTAGTTGATAGTTGATTACATGCAAAATGACCCTTAAGAGTATAATTTATTTTTCAAACAAATTGATCGAATTAGCTACTTAGCGTTTTGGAGCAATAAGGTGTTACAAAAAATTGATTAATCAAACACTTATATTTGTTGTTTAACTAAGTTACACAACTAATAGTGATCAAACAAGTCAAAATTAACTGATAACTTAACTATGTTACCAAATAGGGGTAAAAATCAATAATGATAAGATTTTAATAGAAAGTGCATTATGCTCAATTAGTTATTGTGTTAATTTGTGCATTATATTTACTTTCTAGTATGTATATATATAAATATTTTTTCTAAATTTTTTAAAATTTTCTTTCTAAGCTGTTAACATCATCAAATAAGATTGTGATTACCTTTGTTATACAAATTCTTTTTTATTTTCCATTCTTTTTCGTTGTTCATAATGTATTTTTATTATAATAATAATAATAATAATAATAATAATAATTATTATTATTATTATTATTATTATTATAGTAATAATAATAGTTATTATTAGTTGTAAACATCATCAAATAACAACGTTAAATATAATAACTTATACATTGTGATTATTTTTTATACATTTTTTTATTTTTCATTTTTTATTTGTTAATAATAATAATAATAATAATAATATTATTATTATTATTATTATTATTATTATTATTATTACTATTATATTATTATTATTATTATTATTATTATTATTATTATTATTTTATAATACATTTATTCAGTCATTTAATGTGCGCTATCTATTTGACCAGTTAACATAAAAATTTGGAAAAAAAAAATTACTCTGTTCTCAAATAAAATTATCTACAATTTCTTTTTTCATATGATTTATAATATTTTACTTGTCTAAAAACATAATAAATAACTATTATAGTTTTTACTCCGTAACATTATCTTTTTAGTCTAAATTCAAAATATTAATAGTAAAAAAGTTATCTATTTATGTGGACAATAAGGAACCAGACCCCATAATTGACTAATCTATTGCTGCCGACATTCACAATGGACTATATACTACGGCAGAATGGCTATCAATTTTCTTATCACAAATTCAGGAACGTGTGCCAAGGCGGTCTTGTCTTGAAATAATGCCGCGTGTATCGGAGAGCTGGGTATAGGGATGGCAATGGCTTGCGGATGTCTACATCCATCATCCGACCCACCTTATATTTTTTCCACTTATTTTCACTTCCAACTCGCATCGGGTGAACTCTTTCAAAATTCACCCCCATTCTCACCGGGTGCAAATGTCCACTACGGGTACTCACCACTTATTATTTTATTATTTTTTCAAAAAATAATATTTAAATTACTTACACATAATAAAATAATAAAATTCATTAGTGGTACTAAAACATAAAATAATATAAATATTTAAATATAATAATTAAATTGTTAATTTTTAAAATAAACTTAGTGGTTTAGATATAAAAAAATAGTAAAAAAATACACGAAATTATATATAACTACATACTAATACTTATTTTACTATTATATATATCATGGTAACTCAATTGAACATAAATCACCGCGCACAAGGCCCGCCCCCCCACTCCCCCCTCCACTTTGAGAGGTTGCTCCCACATTGCCGCTGGTGAGACTCAATCTCTAGTCATTCTTCCAAACTTTCACCTCTATAACCAGTTGAACTGCCCATACAAGTAATATTATATATATATATATATATATATATATATATATATATATATATATATATATATATATATATATATATTAACAATCATATATAGATTAACAATCATATAAGAACTCATCCTTAGGTAAGAACATAGGAACTCATCATAGCCATTTATTTAGGGTGATCAATGGTTTAGATTAAAATATATTTTTATGAGATTTTAGGGTTGATTTTTATTTATTTTAGATAGTTGGAGGGTATTAAGGGTATTTTAGTGCATAGTGAATTATGAAAATTGCGAGATCTTCTCCTTAGTTCCCACACTTCCTCTGCATCTACGAAGGAAACCATTGATCCATCGCCTCCAAGCCTGTGTTTTGTCGATCTGCTCCACGACGATGACAACAATTGTCTACAATCTTTTAAATCATTCGATACGTCCTGGCGAATTGAATATAGCTAATATCCATTCAAAACCAATTTCAATGTGGCTAATTTTAGGGAAAACGGCGAGGAAACCAAGTGGCAAACCTTAGAGCCATTTGTGTTTAGTATATCAAATCTTCATTCTGTGTTTAGTATATCAAATCATTATCATTTATGTTTGATTTTGTATGTGGCCATTGTGTATTCTTACTGACAGTATTTATTCTACATTGTGGCACACACAGTTCAACTCAAATGCACATTAGCTTGTTTTACATTTTTCATACACATTAATTCTGCAGAGTAGGGCACTCACGCTCAAGCCTAAGTGCACACCCCAGTCTATCAAATCGACCTGGTTATTGATTATACATACTAACATTATTATTGCACATTATGGCATACACAGTGCTGCCTAAGTGCACAACAAGTTGTTTTTTGTCTTTTCCCTTACGATTGTGCTTGATTTTGTTGTTTGCCAATTTCTAATGATTTCCATCGTTGTTCGCCCTTTGTCAAAAAGATTTATGGTCTGTGGTCCTTGGTGATGTGGTTGATGATCGGTGTGGGGTTGTCGTACGGAATTGAAGCTTGTTCCTAGAAGAATGCAGAAGCTTTGGCGTGATGTACGTAACAAAGTGGATGACTTATATGCGTCAGATTTTTTTGGTTGATCGAGTTTAACATACACCATTTGAAGAACATCTGTAGTGCAGTTGAATACCGTGACGTTGTTGAACAATGCTACCTATGTGTGCTCATTTGAGCAGGTTGATCAGTACTTTTGCTTAGTTCACATTTATGCTCATTTATGTATTCTATTTATGATGTGATAGAGTAATAGGACAAGCACCCAACCCGGGCCACCAACAAGCACCTAACTCGATACCTAGAAGTCCAACGGGCATAATCATTTACTAGGGGGTCATTTACTACCGCTTATTTAAGACAGAGTTTAAGAGAAATAAAGTGTTCGGCACCTCATTATGATATAATCGTTACTTACCATTAGCAGGGTAGTATAAGTAGGAGATTCTTTGTTAAGCAGGGGTACACATTCTGATTCTTGTACTGAAACACTTAGCAATACAATTTGTTACATATCGATTATGTTCTTTGGGAACATATTTACCGTCATGATGTTTGGAATTTATTCATCGGATCTTTTGTGTTTTTTGTTTTTTTTTTTTTTTATTGGTTGACGCTTTGCTCTAATTTATTCCTCAGGTGTTATGTTATTTTTTGGTTTTTTAATGAACATTTCTGTGTTTTGTTTATGATGTTGGAAATTTAAACACGTTGAGTGCAACAGTCTGTGCTTTATGTGCTATTGTGTGGATTATTTTTGTGCGAACTCTGTATGCACATAGTGAAATACAGTGTGGCACATCATAATCCCACGCTATTTTCTGTATCAGTTTGTTTGAGCATCGTGGCACACACTCGTAAACCCAAGTACACACCCTAATCTATCACATCAAACAGGCTTTTGTGTATTCATACTATTAGTATTACTGTACAATATGGCACACACAGTTCAACCCAAGTGCACACATATATACTTCTTCTATGTCTTTTCATACACACTCGTTTTTCACATTATGTCACTCACAGTTTAACCCAAGTGCACACTGTAGTCTATAACATCAAGATGGTTTTCGTGGATCCGTTCTGTCAGTATTATTGCACATTACGACACATACAGTTCAGCCCAAGTGCACACCAAGCTATTTTCCTTGAATTGATTTTGTCATGATTATTGAACATTTTGACACACACAATTCAACCCAAGTGCACACTGGTCAGGTTTATGTGCACACCCTTCTTATCGCAATGGCACACAGTTAAAAACAAATGTACACATGCGTACGAACAAGTTCTTACGCTAGGCCCACACATGCACACTTTGCAATGCATACATGGACACTTTGCAATGCATACATGGACACTTTGCAATGCATACATGCACAAACTGACAGTGTTATGCTTTTTTTAGTATCAAATCCACGTTATGCATACAATTCTTATTTTAAGGGCAAACACTTAACAACTAATAGGCACACGTTTATTCTCGTATTAATACAAAGTCCAAATCTGAATTGCTTTTTTTTTTTTTTTTCCTCCTTTCTCCCCCTTCTTTATTCATTTTATTTATTTTATTTCATTATTGTACATATTTATATACAGATTTTTTGTGGACATTATGGCACATACAGTTTAATCGAAATGCACACCGCAGTCTATCACATCGTATTGTCTTACATGTTGTCATATATTGAGTAACATTGCACATTATGGCACACACAGCATAACCCAAGTGCACATCGTAGTCTGCTAAATCAATTTGTATCACGTTTATTCATTCCCAAACATATTAATTAAGAATGAGCTAAATATATGTATGTATGTATTGAATTTGAGAAGCGCTGCCCAACCAAAGACTTCATTGACTCTTCACGCTCTGAAGTCTAGTATCTCGTTGGTCCTGGTGAAATATTCATCAAACACCCACATGAACTCCCTGATGAGCCGTCAAGACCTGTGAATCATTGAATTCATTATTTACTTATATGGTTAAGCAATGTGGCACAAACATCCGGACCAAGGTGCATGCACTCAGGATTTTTGTGGTTAGTGTGGCACATTCATTAGCCCGTAAGTGCATACACGAAAATCATGACTTCAGAGAATGAGATGTGTGCATGTACACAGGATTCCTATGGCCTATGTGGCACATTCATTACCCCGTATGTGCCTACATTATAGCCTAAATGCACGCCCCAACCTATCACAGGGGTATTTGTGTGTACACATTCGTATACGTGTACATGCACACATCCCACTCTCTATACTCGTGATTACCGTATGTAGACTTACCTTAAGTCGTAGGTGGACACAACCCTGGTGGATATGATAGGCGGGGGTGTGCACTTGCGTAACGTAGTGTGTGCCATAATATGCAGAATTAGTGTGTGTATAACAAGACGGAAAATATTTGAATGTGCACTTAGATTGTGTTGTTTGAGTCGTACTGTCTACCAAATATACTGACCCAATGAATTCACGTAAACTAGATTGTTACAAGACAATGTTGTGCACTTGCGTGATTTGGTGTGTGCCATAACGTACATGACAAATAGCAAAAATGACAGAATCATAACAAGATGGCAGCCAAATGTACAGACCACTCTTGTTGAACATTCCCTACCAAGAGTGTCAACAAAACACATGGATGGATGTATTCAAATAAATTGTAAGCGCTTCCACACAGCAACACGAATGGATGTATTCAAATAAATTCCAATTATACGTACGCACAGTTATATAGGGACAAATATTAATGTTACTTGGGTTTTCACCACTTGCCATTGTTCTTCAACAGTCGGCGATGACCGGTGGGCTGCGTTTCTCTCCTAAATCCGACGATGCACACGTCAGGCAGAGATTCGCAGGGGTTGGTCGGAGAGGTCCCTGTCGCAGCGGTGTTGTTCGCGGAATAGCAGAAAGAATAGAGTCCTGAATCATCTACTTTTCCTATATTCTTGGGATAATTTAAAATATAATATTAATTATTAGTTGTTGGCTGCTGAAAATTACCCCAGTATCCCTTAAAATTACTTATAGTAATGGTCTCCTTATTAATGATTAATTAATATAAACCATTGATGGGATGAGATTCAAAGGCTTAGATTAGTTCTTATGTTCCTACCTAAACATGAGTTCTCACTTGAAGCGCTCCCTATATATATATATATATATATATATATATATATATATATATATATATATATATATATATATATATATATATATATATATATACACACACACACACACACACACACACACACACATGGTGGGTCAAGTGGGGGGTTCTAGGCGAGTTTTGTACATAGAAACCGAATCCAACCCGACCCATCGCGGATTTACTTTTTTAAGACACACCCGACCCACCACCCACCATCACCCAAAAAACCCGATCCATGCGGGGTGAATTCGGATGGATATCCGCGCGACAGATTGAAATTGTCATCCCTAGTTGGGTAATACTAGGATTCTTAAATGAAGGGTATTTATAATTTTTAGAGAAATGAAAAATTATAAAATAAAAAAAAAGAATTTAAAAAGGTGTACATAAATATATTTTTAAAATTAAAACAAAATTAGAGAATCAAAAAAAATAGGGAAAGAAAAGAAACAAAAAAAAAAACAACATATAATTGAAATAAATATAGCCTAATTTTCATTCAACGATAAAAACATCATCAAACAATTTGTAAAATAACGAATTAATTGTTTTTTTTTTTTTTAAACAGTGGAGTCCACCATAAACGGAGTATAGAGATACAAAACGGGGGTAGGAAAACAATAGCTTTATACCCGGGGCGCTAAGCCTAAAATAGTCCTTGTTTTGGAGAAAAAAAAAAGTCCGAGGTACAGGTTCAAAATAACGGCCCAATAATAGACCAGAGACCACTAGAGCAGTGTGCCTATTGTGCCTAAATCCTCCCCATCGAAGGGAGGGAAGGATGTTTTATATAGTGTGAAGGGCCTTTTGGATTGCTGACAAGTGTATGACATCAACTAGCCTTCCGTATCTATCCTCCACGTGTCCCATGCATGCCTCATGTCTTCACCCACATCTCCACCCTCTCTCCCACCTTCTTTACCACCCCTCCTACCTCTCACTACCACCCCAGCAAGTAGGGGCGACGAGGGTGCATGGTCCCCGCTAGTCATGTCATGCCATGGGAAGTCCGATGGGCTCACATTACTAGCCATGCGCTAGCTTGAAGGGTCGATTACCAACCCCCTGCCGTACCTTACCCCTCCATACCATACCGCACCATTCCAAACATCACAACGCACTGCCTCGCACCTGCGGGAAAAAGGGGCGCCGCTGAGGTGCAGTGCCCGAGGGCGCACCACCCTGCCCCCGCCGCGCCACGGCCTGAGGTGGCCGGTGAGACACCCCGCCGGCAGGCCAATGACCGGTCGTGGCCTGCTAGTGAATCTGCCCTGCCCGCCCAAGATGTAAGGCATAAATATAAGTTGTAAAGCTTTGGTAAACTTGAGATGATGTGGTCTGATGGTTTTGGACGCGCGTTGTTATGCGAGATGGCGTGGGTTCGAAACCCACGAACCCACTGGTAGCCCCCCTTTTTTACTCCTGCATTTTACTCTCACTCGCCAGTGGCCTTCACTAGTCGCGCCGGTGGGGCGTCGCCAGCGCCCCCCAGCGGTTATGTCCCGGTAACCTCTTCTCTCTCTTCCTTTGTGTATTTTGGGTCACCATGCATGCTTGTCTTCCTAGCACAATAAGACTTGGGCCAAATTTGTTAAAATAATGTTAAATTACAAATGATGTGATATTATTTTACTGAATTCTATAGAAGATTGTAAAGGGTATGTAAATGTGTATCTGTAGGTTACGTTGATACAATTTTACATTAGTTGCAGAAGAGTTTAATTTATTGAATGATATTTAAGTTGGGGTCAAATCTCCACTCGTGAACTAATTAGTTTTTATGATAGAATTAGGATCTTCACTTAGGTGTCGCATCATATTGCTAGTACTCTTGTTGAGAGGCAAATGGAGGTCGGGAAAGGGCTACCTAGAAGACTGCCACTCAATATGGCAATAAGCTTGATAAAGTTCAAAGGGTCGGGAACCGAGAAAAGTTTGAGGTCAAAGCTATCTAGATTGAAATTCGTTCAGTACTTGGCCAATGTCTACATTGCAGATAGGGTGACCTAAGTTAACCCTAGTTTTACTGATTTTGACTTAAACTTTAGTTTTTAGTTTTATTTTTTATTTATTTACTTTTTTAAGAGTAGCCCGTCTCAAGTTTGCACAGCTAACCTATAGTAACATTTAGTCGTTAACTATAGTTGGAATGTGCTAAATTACAACTCAGATGCAAGGATAAAATAAAGAAGAAGATGATTGGTTTTCAGTTGGCAATCTTAGAAGTGACAGGATCGGAGAATGCCTATATATAATTTTACTGAAGGAATGAGTGCCACAGCCCACACGAATGAAACTAATATGCTCGTCATTCAATACAAAGAAACAATAAAAGAGGAAAGTTATTATGAAACCATCAATGCATAACATTGCATGCAATACAACAACATATTACATAATTAAGCATGCATGCAGGCAGATAATTGATCTCTTGTAGGATTAATGCATGGACATCATATCATTATTAGGGATATAATGTTGTGAATGATATGATAGGAGATATATATCAAACACACATGCCATCTAAAATTATTTTCTCACATGCCGCTGCTACTGGGCAGCCCCTGCAATCGTCGTCTGTTTCACACTTTCCACAACCACTGGGCTTTGCCTTGCTTTTCTTCTTCTTCTTCATCTTCTCCTTCTTCTTCTTGTGCTTCTCTTTCTTGCACTTGCTGTTTTCCAGCTCTGTTTCTGATACAATATAAGGCCAACGAAACCCAACACAAAATCACAAGAATTAAGACTTGCAGCAGGCATGGCACCGCTACAAAATCGCCTATCTTGAATGGCAACTATATATATATATATATATAGGGAAGGGTTCAGGTGCGGATATAGCTTCCCGCAGGGACGGAGGGAGAGGGGTGCAGGAGGGCGGCTGCCCCCCTCACCCCACCCCTACCCCCACCCCATATATAGTATTTGTATGTATATATGTATATATAGTACATGTTTTAGTATTAGTATAAAAAAACTATAAAATATTAATAAGAACTGAGTTAGAGTAGGTGGTAGAGCACAACTTGGTAATAATGAAGTTTAAGGGTTCAAATTTTAGTATCAACATTGTTTAATAATTCTTATTTAATAGCTTGTTTAATATTACACACACACTCTATAATAAGATGTGTAATTTAAAATGTGTTTTCTATTCAAATTATTTTATTAATTATGTTTCATATTTTGTTATGAATATTTTTATAAAGTTTCGATGTGTTTTATTTTTCGTCAATATCCAACAATATTTACAATTATATTTCTTAGGTATTTTATTTATTTATTTTTAAATTATCTCGTTTGTTTTAACGTTTCGCCTTTTCTAGAAAAATTTTCTGAACCCGTCTGTATTGTTTCGCCACCCCTCAACCGAATTTCTGGCTCCGTCCCTGGCTTCCCGTGCGGTTAGATCTGAACTGTTGATCAAATTTAGATCAACGGCTCAAATCAATGAAAATTTAAAAAAAAAAAAAAAAAAAAAAAAAAAAAAAAAACGCGTGTCTGGAAGAAAGAAGCATAAGCTAAAAATGACGCACCTTAAGTGATAGAAACATGCATCTTAAGTGTTAGATCTTAAGCACAAACTCACGCACATTAAGTACAAAACTCACACACATTAAGCACAACCTCACGCACATTAAGCACAAAACACACGCACTTTAAAAATTAACTCACAGACTTTAAGTTTCAACAACTATTGACATTAAGCACAAACTCACGCACATTAAGTACAAAACTCACGCACATTAAGCACAACCTCACGCACATTAAGCACAAAACTCACGCACTTTAATTATTAACTCACAGACTTTAAGTTTTAACAACTACTCACATCAAGCACAACCCCACACACATTAAGCACAAACCTCACGCACCTTACGCACAAACCTCACGCATATTAACCACAGATCCGCTCACCTTAATTTTGACCTAGATGCAAAAATTACAAAATTACCACCGCGTTTTTTTTTTTTAAAAATTTTGGTAATCCTGGACGTTGATTTAAGCGAGATGAATGGCCCAGATTAAACCGCACAACCGCACCTGGGCACCTTAACCGCACCAGAACCTAATTATATATATATATATATATATATATATATATATATATATATATATATATATATATATATATATATATATATATATATATATATAGCCATTCTAATAAAAATTGAGGCCATGTGCAATATATCTTAGAAGTCTTTTTTTTTTTTAAAAAAAAAAAGTAATTTCTATATATAAATATGGAATAAGGTTCAAATTTGCCACTAAACTTAACCTTAAAGTGCAATTAGGTTACTGAATGAAAAAAAATGTACAATTAGATCATTAAACATTATAAAATCATGCAATTTGTCCCAAGTGACCTGCAATAGCAGGTTACCAATAGGTAATTAGCTAAATGCACTTTCAGGTTAAGTTCAGTGGCCAATTTGAACCTTATTCCTATAAATAATAGTTGCTCCAAAATTTGTATCAAAATATAAATATTATATAAAAATATATCTAAAATTTCATTTAAAAAGTGACATGCGCGGTGCACATTTAGACCCAAAATCATCCACCAAAATTTTGATATTAACTTCTTCTAAAAGCTCATTTTTAATGGACATTAAACTATTCCATCGAGTCTCTCTTGCAACGTAACATACTTGATCCTAAGTAAAATTTCAACAATTTCAACTTTGAAAAACTCTTTTCTGCAGAGGCAATAGTAGCATTTGGAAAACAACCCATCTATTTCAATGAATTCAATATACTAATTGCCACTCTCTTTTTTTTTTCGATAAAATCTCTCTAAACAATTTTAGCTCAATATATAATTCATTTCTATCAATATATCACCCTCATTGAGATTTGGGAATTGAATTGAAAAATAAAAATAATGGTAATTGCTAATTAGCATAAGGTCCGAGTCGAAGATGCTAATTGTTATTTTGAGATTTTGAATTGGGAATTGTCATTCTTAATTAACAATGGTACTTGTCAATCGAGATTTAGGAACTGGGAACCGCCAAAAGTAGGGAAGGGAATCAAGGATTAGAAAATGTATACACACACACACACACACACACACACACACACACACGTACTTTTTTTTTTGGGGGGGGGGGGGGGGGGGGGGGGGTAAAGTAATTGCCAATTAGGCTCAATTTCACACTCTCAGAAATTAGTTCAATCTCCTTGCACTTAGCTTGAAATCATGTATACTATATATACATATATATATTTTTTTAAAATATGGGGCCCCCAAAAATTGGGGGCCCTGTGCGATCGCACATGTTAGACATGCTCAGAACCGGTCGCACATATATTTTTTTTAGGAATTTACTTTCCGCGAAACAGAAAGTAACCACGTTTTTTTTTAAAGAAATCACTACACCTTTTAAATAAAAGTGTAATGTTTTGTCATGTATTTATTTATGGTTTTATCACCGCACTTTTTCAACTATACACTACACTTCTATTAAGCAGTGTAGTGAAAGGTTATACTTCTATGTTCACTTTTGTAGTAGTGAAAGTATTAAAAATAAATTTTATATCAGTAGTCTACTTTATAAGATGAACCATGGTTAATGATATAATGATAGATCATAAAATGAGGAAGGTATATACTAAATCTAAAATTTTACCCAAAGTTGAACCAAATCCAACGCAATGTCCGATTTGAGATTCAGAGATTTTGTTGATGCAGAAGTTTCCAGTGTAGAGGCTGTTGGCTTTGCAGTCATGATGAGATCTGCAAAGTTGCCCAGTCATGAACAACTGCTTTCTCTCTGTTCCTTCAGCTAATCTTGCACTTGAACTCGATGCCAAAACTACATATATGTACAAAACTCACTCATTATTACTATTCATAAGACACTACATTCTGCATGTATATGTATATGTGTGTGTATATATATATATATGTGTGTGTGTGTGTATATAAATATGGAGAAAAGGAGAAAGTGAGGGAGGGAGAGATAACTAACAAGATGCAGCCATGAAAACACATAGTAAAGAGGCTAGCTTCATTGAAACTCTCAACATCTCTTGCTTTGTCTATTGAATCTGCAGTAGAATGCATATGCAATCTATATATAAGTTTGAACTCTAAATTTAGGAACCCTTCACGTCTCCCGTCTTGGCTTGGGGAGCTTGTGAGGAAAGATAATTAAATTACAAAAATTACAATGGTACAATAATTTAAGTACTCACTTATTTCTCAAGGATCTTTTACAAGATATTTGAATTCACAGGGATTTTATGCCCTAGCAGGGCTAAGCAATTAATATTATTTGTTGGTCAAATCAACTAACGCAATCAGTTAACAACTAATCGTTAATACAATCAAGTTTGAACTCACAACCTCCCATATGAGAGCAGGGAGTCCAACCTTGGTTCCATTAGACCACAAGGTCTTCACATGAAATAAGACTTTAATTAGTTTTTCGAAGTTCATTCCTTGGTTCCAGGACTACATGGTCTAATGGTATCCGGGTTGGACTTTCAATTGGAAGATTATGAGTTCAAGCCTCAGTAGAGGCGTTATTGGTTCTTTGTGTTTCAGTAGGTTGAGAAAGTATATGAACAGATACTACAATGTAATAGAGCCAGTAACTTTCAAAAAATAAAAAAAAAAAAAAAAATTAGTTGGGGAGGAATGAACTTCGAAAAACTTTTAAAAATCATGTTGTTAATTTTAAATTTGAGGCTAAAAATGAGCATCTTTTGCTAAAATTGAAATGTTAGAGACTAAAAATGACTATAAAAACAGTAGATTGTTTTACTTTTTAATTTTGGTTAGTTACATTACAAACTAACCAATAAGCATCTCAAATAAACAAAAAATATATATAGAGAAAAGAAGTGTAAAACAAACTAATGTTTCACTCTTCGAGACACAGGTCTTGAAACAATCAAATACACTATTTTAAAAAATCGTGAGTTGTGCGATCTAACATATCAAAATACATTAAAATAAGTCACTTTTTATATCAGAGACGTCATTTCTGACCGCAAATTATATCATTGAATACAACCTATCTTTCATCATGGACTCTATTCTAAAGGGAAATTCTATTCACACCTCCATTTTTACTATTTGCACCACCTACATAATAGGTCAAACTACTTTATAGGTGGTGCTAACTACAAATTGCTATTTACAGCACATTATTTAATGTGGTCAAAAGAATAATATTTATTTTAATTTTTTTTTTACAATTAAATTATTAAAAAAAAAAAAACTTAGCGTCACCTCCTCCGGTGAGAAGGCAACTGCCTTCTCATTGAAGAAGGCAACTGGGCTGCCTTCTCCGGTGAGAAGGCAGCCCAGTGGGTCGCCTTCTCATGGGTAGAAACTACTTGGGTTGCCTTCTCCGGTGAGAAGGCAGTCCTGCCTTCTCACCGGAGAAGGTGACCGGGGAGTTTTTTTTTTTTTTTTTTTTTAATGAATTAAATTTTGAATTAATTAATTATTATTTAAATCTAATAAATGTGGTTTGAATAAGGGGGTGCAAATAGCATTTTGACCACCCATTAGACTATTTGCACCACTTATGTATTTATTATAATTTTTCACCTTTTTAGATTTTCAATGTACTTTATATCCCATTTTAGTCAAAGGGGGTGCAAATAGCAACACCCATTCTAAAATGATATTTAAATTATAATTTCGTAAATAAATTAAAAGCATGTTAACTACTGATACAATATATTAATTGCAGCGGCATAATATGCCGCAATTTATTAGTTGAAGACACCAAATATGCAGGATCGTTTTATTAAAAATAGGTATTAGAATGTAGTATTTGTTCATATACTTTCTCAGCCTATTAAAATACAAAGAACCAATAACGCCTCTATTGAAGCTTGAACTCACAACCTTCCAGATAGAAATTCAACCCAAGTACCATTAGACCACATAGTCTTATCTTAGTTAATGTAATTGAGTCTAAATCCATTTGAACTTCAAGTTATTCACTAGAATTTTATTTTCAATTACAATTAAAACCAATTTATAGGTTCTAAAGTAATTATTAAGTATAAAAATAATTGATTATATATAAATTATTTTTTAAAAAAATTGGATCCTAAAAAATTAGGGGCCTTGCTATCACCCTAGACTCTATTACAATGTAGTATCTCAACCCACTGAAACACAAAGAGGAGCCAATAACGCCTCCACTCAAGCTCAAAATCACAACTTCAAACCTCCCATATGGGAGTCCAACCTGGGTACCATTAAACCACAAGGTCTATTAATTGCACAAATATAATTTTTAAATTAAAATTCACAATGTTAAGTAGACTCTATGATTCATGGTATAACAATTTGATTTCTAACGTACACATCTTTTGACTTTTCGTAAATTAAAACAGCCACCAAGACAGACAATGCTATATACTCTTGGAGAACGGTTTGCGGATCTGGACTGTGACTTTTCTTCCCAATAACATTAATAAATAGCTGATATACAATTGGAGTTTGGTTCTATTTTATTTATTTATTCATTTACAATTGTGTGTGCGTTCTTTTCTTCTTCTAATACACAGTGAAACAGAAGAGAACAACGAAACCAAATAATAATAATAATAATGAAAAATTGTAATTTAATGCACCTCCATAATATGTCAATTATTAATGTCTGAATTATTAGTAGTGTAAATGTTATTCTCAATTTTCAAAATGATACACATATTGCACTTTTCATACTATACGAGAAGAAAATTAAGGGCAACATTTACACTACGGTAGAATAAATTGTTATATACATATTCTCTTAATCTTCAAGTGCTTGACTTGTATACACTACTAGTCTAGTTGAGAGACAGTGAAAATTGTATGTAATTTGTCAAAATGAATTCTAAGAGGCTTGGTTAGTTAGAGCATTAGCTAATTGATCACCGGTGGATATATGCCTAATAGAAAGAACTTCTTTTTGAACAAGATGTTTCAAGCATAAAAGAAGCGCAAGGTTAGCACCAAGGTAGACTACACCTGCATTATTGTCATAATAGATGACTATGTTGCACTTGAGAGAAAAAACCAATTTCTTTGAGCAAATTATTAGTTACCCAAATAATTTTGGCAATGATAACAACAAAAGCTTATTACTAAGCTTGTACATACATAATCTAAAAATTGTGCATTCCTTCCGGCCCTAAACTCCAAAAAATAGGATTGCATCACAGATAAACAAAGTAAGTAGTAATATATAGTTGATAATCATCCTTATTACTAACCAATCTAGTTTCTATAAGAAAATGCATAAATATAAGGAGAATGCATATTGTTTTTGTGCATTTACTGATAATTGTAAATTGTGCAGATTGGCTCGCGAACCTGGGTCAGATGATCGATTGGGGCACTCTAGCTCACTCTAGCTAACGCTCCAGCGGAATTGAATGATTTACTTGAATTGGGGCGGATGCGCACAATATGCCTAGTCTCCGTGTTAGATAACGCTCTCATGTGAGAGCTTCAGATGTACCAAAAAAATAAGGAGAATTCATAAATATGAGGAAATCACGGTGTAAAACATACCCAATGTTGATAGAATCTTGTAAGCACCTTATTAGGAGATACTTAAGTGCACACCAATGTGTGCTAGTAGGATGATGTATATATGGAGGAATTTTATTCATAGCAAAGACAATGTTAGGATATATGGGTACTATTGAAGACTCCCAAGTCCCAACTAATGCCTAATACTTAGTACAATTATCAATAAATGCGCAAAAATAAAGTGAGAGTTTAGAGCAAGAGGCATGGAGATTGAGTTAGTTTAGAGCAAGAGGCATGGAGATTGAATAGAACTCGGCTCATTCATGTGGGCACGAGTCAATATATCATCAATATATTTTCATTACTCAAGAGTCAAGACGATACCACATGGATAGGGTTGAACTTCAATGTCAAGAAAATAAGAGAGACCACTCGGATCATTGATAGAGAAACCTTATGGTTGACAAGAGTAAAGAGAAATTAAAGAGTGCAGATAAGATGATACATAACTTGTGATTATTATATTGTCAACATAAACAAGTCAATAGATAATAAAGGTGCGAATATATATATAAAATGAATAAGGACATATTAGCAACTGAATTTTTATGACAAGAGAAAGAATGAGGCGCAAGTGACAAGATTGATAATAAGATTGAACGTTTTAGTATAATCAAAACATGGGTGTTGATGAAAGCCTATTGCCATAAGACGGGCTTAGTACCTGATGATTGATAAAGCTATGAAAAAGATATTTTGTGAAAAATTCCTACTTATACCTAACAAGGTTATAACTAGAGGAAGGTGGTACAAGGTCATGGAAATGATTGTGCCAAAGAAAATTATATTCCCCAACCATGGCTTGGTGTCAAACATGATTCTTAGAGCTTGATTGGTTGTTCTAGATTTAGTGGATTTGGTTTGAAGGCAAGTATGAAGATTGGGTCTTTGAATAGGTTTTAAAATGTTACTTTTGGAGTGTCTGATGGAAACTCTTTGGCAGCCATTACCCATTACTGCAATTTATAACTCAACCTAAACTAAAGAGCAGGACTTAGTGCACAATGGGCAAATTATTCCATGAACAACAGGAATAAAGACATTTAGTGACAAATATTTTGTGACACTTCATAATTTAGTCACATATAATACCCTTTTTGTAACCAAAAAAAAATTAAAAATTGACACTATTGTGTGGTGTAATTGTGATATATATATATTTTTTTTTTTTGGTTATAGATAATATATATGGTAATTGTGACGAGTAAGTATTTGTTACGAATAAGTTGTCACTATTACTAGAATAATAGTGTCGTAACATGCGTTGTCACTATTTGTTGTCACTAAATGTATGTTTATTTTGGCGGCATTATAATTATGGCGGGAACAAATGTAATTGTGACAAAATATAATGTTGTCACAATTTTTTGTACTTTTTGTGACAAATAGTTGTTGGTCACTCTTGTTGAGAATATTCATGACAACATTTTTTGTCAATAAAAATACAATTGATTAGTACCACTAGAAATGAGAAACAATTGTGAGAAGAAATATTGTTGTCACTATTATTGTCATTTTTTGTGATGAAATTGTTACAAATATTTGTGACGTTCTATAATTCCGTAACGAAAATCACTAAATTGTGACAATAATTGTGTTGATTTTTTTTGTCACTAATTTATTATAATTGTGACGAGTAATTAATTGTTAGAATGACTTCGTCACTATAGTTAAATAAATGGTTATTGTGTGAAATGAATGTATTGTGAAAATATATTTTACAGTGAATTCCATTTTTGGTCCTATTGTATGGGGTCATTCCAATTTTAGTCCATCATAATTATTTTTGCCACATTGCGTGCACTATTATTAAAAGTGTTCCAATTTTAGTCCACGAAAAATCTTAATGTGGACTAAAATTGGAACACTTTTAATAATAGTGGACGCAATGTGGCAAAAATAATTATGGTGGACTAAAATTGGAAAAACCCCTATAACAATAGGACCAAAAATGGAATTCACTCTATATTTTATAATCACTCATTTTTAAACGTTCTTATGTAACAGATAAGTTCACAATTAATTATTTTACTAATTTGTCATATCAATTTTTTTGAAAATAAACATGTTTATGTTTAGTACCAACAATATATTTCAAAAAGATTTATTAAAATTAACCATTCGAACTCAAAATATAAAAAATAAAGAATTCAAAAGTTATAAATACAAATTCATATAGTACTCAATCATCATCATCATCATCAACACCACCTTCCTCATCTTCAGATGTTGGAATCTCATCATCATCATTAATCGTATCAACTTCAATTCTCTCGTCTTCTTGGTTTGAAATGTCTTCATCTTCGGCTTCATCAAGTATGCGAAACAACTTGGAGTGTGAGCTTGCAATGTATTGTTGTTGTGGATTGGAAGCCCCAATTTGCACAACTCGCGATTCTGAGAGGAAATATTTTGGTTGTCAAAGAATGAAGGTGCGAATATGTATATTATTTTTACATTGGTGTAATTTTTGAAATGACCCCTTTAGTAAATTTGTTTGAAATCTTTTCATGAGGAGTACGAGTGTGAATTTTTTGTTTGAAAAGATCAAATTTCATCTACTAGAGAACAAAATGAGAATGATGCATTTGGAATGAAATTTGTTTTTTGTAATGGAAGTTTTTGTTTGTCACCACAGGTAGAATATAATTGCACTGTGATGTCATACCATCGAAAGTGAAAAATCCACTTTTTGGTGGATTTAAGCAATTCCACCGGAAGCTCGAAGTATATTATAATTCCACCTTTCGGTGGAATTGGAGCTACCTTTTTCACTTTTCGGTGGGTTGAAGCAAAATATTATTTTATTGGACACCATGTCAAAATAAAAATTTATTTTGTCTGCCAAATCAGCTTAACGGATCACCAGGTCATCAAAACAAGATGAAACCTGAAAAAAAAAATGATAAATGTAATAATTTTTAAAAAGTTTATGTATTATATTAACTCTTATTTTAGACCCAGAAATTAATATAATTGAACACTTGTGAGTAATAAATGAATCTATTTTTTCTTTTTGAAACATAAATGAGTCTATTTAATCTTTCTATCAACATTTTTCAATATACTAAAAATAAACTTTATTTCAATGTTCACCTTTAAATCATAGTTCATAGTATAATAATTGAGTGAAATGCGGCATCTATTCTTGAATTGCAACTTTGGACAATGTAAATAAAAAAGAAGCAAAAGGCGTGTTTTATGATCTTGACTCTTGAGTAAAAAAAAGATAAAAATAAATAAAAAAAATAAGAATAGGAAAAAAAAAATGTCTAAAATAAAAAAAGAACAGGTTTTACGTGCCCTACCGGGCGCAATTGGTGCGGTCAACACTCTGGTGCAGTGGTGCCCAAATTTGCCTTCTCTAGTTCTCTTTTTCTTTCTTTGCTGTGCCCACAAAAAATCTTCTTCCTACACATTATTTTTCTTCTCTTTTCTATTTTTCTCCTTAAAAAATATGGAATAAAGTTCAAATTGATCATTAAATGTAATTTAAAAATATAATTAGGCTACTGAACACTCTAAATGTATGCAATTTTACCTGATAACAGGTTACCTACTTACGTGACAGCTGAATTGACATTTTTAATAATTTTTAAATAATTTTAATAATAATAAATTAATAAAAAAAAAACGACGGGGGCCCGCCAGCCACCCCCTCTTCCTCGAAGACGAAGGAGGACGGGGGAAGGGGTCTCCTGAGGCCGCCTTGTCATTTTATTTATTTTTATTTTTTTATTTAATTTTTTCAATTTTTTTTAAATTTATTATTAAAAATGCCCATTCAGGTTCCACGTAAGCAGGTAACATGCTAAAATTGATGGTAACCTGCTATCTGGTGAAATTGCATACATTTAGAGTGTTTAGTGGCCTAATTGCACGTTTTTGGAGTGTTCAGTGATCTAATTGCACTTTTTTTTTCGTTCAGTGGCTAATTTGAACCTTATTCTAAAAATAATATTTTTACTCTTAATTTTTATTTTTTTCTCATAAAATTTTAATATTGACATTTCATTAAAACTCACAAGATTAAGATAACTAATCATTGATTATTATATCAGGGAGTAAGAAAGAGTGAAGGAAGAGAAATAGAGAATACATGCATATTATAGAACACTTTCTCTTTCATGTCAACCCCTCTCTCCACTATCAAAGCAAGAAAAAAAAACTCCTTCTGACAAAAGTGGAATCGTCCATCCAGGTACCCCACACTTCGACTTAACAATTGGTGGAGAATTGTTGAGTTGGGCGTCCCTCCTATATGGTAAATAGGTCATGTTTGGACCAAACCTTTTTGTATCCACTATATATTTTGTTTGGACCTCCACTCATCTTGAGCGCTAATTATTATTATCATTATTATTATTAATATATAATAATATTAGGGATTATGAAGAGTTGGAAACTAGGAGTCCTTTGGCATCTTGTGACCTGGCCTTTCATGTTCTTCATTCCCTATAAATATGCTTAGGGATTTTGGATGCAAGATGGCCACCAAACACACACACATATGTTGATTCGGTAGAGAAGAAAGGTAGACGTGAGGCAAGACAATGAAATAAAACAAAGATTTCTTTTGCTTGTCTCTTTGTCTCCTTCGGTAGTTCGACAGCAGCGTGTTCGGCGTGTTTCATTCTTTGTCGCATGTTTTTGGGTTTTGCCGTGAGTTTGCCGAAGTTTTTGGGTGGTATCTTCATCAAATACTTTTGTAGAGGTCAACTGGTTTGTTTCAGACATCTTTTGGTTATTCTCGTAATATTTATATTCTTTTTCACTTTGCTCGTGGTGGTTGAATATTTTAAGTACGAGTTGATATCCCTTTTAGGTCTGTGAAACATTGTAGAAGTCAGTGACCTACAGTTGTTGTATTTCGATGATTTTTGGATGTTTGGCTCGTGTAGTAGTCAAAACTTTGTATTCAAGATTTGTTATAGTGTAATTTGAAGAGGTTACTCACACATTGACATTGATGAAGCTTGACCGTTGATCTCTTGTAACAAATTTTACTTCTCTAATTAATTGACAAAAAAAAAAAAAAAAAAAAAACACGGTTGGGCATGCTTTTAGTCTTTTATATCTGACTTTTTTCTTTAATGTAAAAAGATGAGACAAATTAACTTTCCTGTCAATGATTTAATTATATTTTTAGGAGAAAACAAATGATTTATTAGGAGATAATCATATCATACATAGGAACCCTTAGTACATATGATTAGTCTTTATGAAGCAGACGCCATGACTGGGGAATTGAAATAGCATTGCAGATAGATCACGCACAAATGCCGGGTAAAATTATTTTCTCGCAACCAGCTGTTACTGAACAGCCTCTGCAATCAGCGTCGGTTTTACATTTCCCACACCCACCTTTCGGTTTTGTTTTCTTGTCCTCTGTTGTCGATGCCACACCTACCAAAAACCAACTACACCATATTATAATATATTACGGAGTATATTATACCTATCGCTGAGCGGAGGTCAGGAAAGAGTTTTAGGAAAGTATTGAGCGGAGGCTGATAAAGAAGCAAGTCCAACACTCTCTTTTAAAACTTCTCATTACTCAACAAACATGACTAATTGTCAGTACACACAAGAAATAATATGTCTATTTTGAACATAACTTCCACGATACTGATGTGAAATTTTAAACGTTAATCTCTTTTCTCAAATACTGTTTATTGAATCAGTGAGCTAAGTCCGTCTTAAAATTATGGTAACAAAGAATATTAGAGCAACTAGCATGTGCTTAGAGGGAATTATTGAACAGAGATCTATAAAGGACTAGTATCTTATTTCTTGAAAATGTGTTTACTAACAATATATAAAGATATAAAATTACGTCTTCGATATACATACCACCCAAAGTGGGACCAACTCCAGCACAATGACCGACTTGAGATCCAGAGATTTTGTTGATGCAGAAATTGGTGGAGTAAGCGGTGTTAGCTTTGCAGTCATGGTGAGACTTGCAAAGCTGCCCAGTCATGAACAACTGCTTCTTGTTTGGTCCTACGGTTATTTGTGCCGTCAGACTTGACGGCAACACTGCAACACATACATAATAAATTAAAACACATCATTTTTATTAATTAATATTGATATCAATATGATATAGAGGAAGAGAGAGATAGAATTGAACTAACAAGATGCAGCCATGAAAAGAGCTAGGAAGACAGCTATCTTGGTTGGAACTCTCTCCATTATCTCCAGTTTAAGCCTGGCCTTACTTGAATCTAGTAGTAGCTAGGAAACATGGGCAATTGGCCTGACTTTATATAGAGTATGTAATACAGCGCATAAATTTGTGGTTATCCGGCATTCACACTCATGACTCATGACTCATCGATCTCTTTAGCAGCCAAAAAGTGGGGTGTGCGTATATATTTAAGATTTTTTAATATTTCTTTTTCGATTGGCAAAAGGATTTTTTTTTCTAGTATTATTGATTATTGATTGGCAAAAAGTCAAAATTGTTAGGATTGATACAGTTCACAACACCAAAATACAAAGGCAACTTTGATTGAAAAAAAATGAGAATATTTCTAGTGTGAGATTTAAAATAAGGGTGTGTTTGGAAACCTGGAAAATGAGTTCTGGAAATCATTTTCCAAGTTTGTATTGTTTGGATGTGCCTAGAAAATCAAGTCAACGGAAATCATTTTCCGTTGACTTTGGAAAATAAGCTTGTTTTGGTGGAAAATGACTTCCCCTTTTTTTGGGGGAAGTCATTTTCCAACTTTTACACCAACATCACACCACCACCAACATCATCAACACCATTCCACCACCACCTCACTACCACCATCACCACCACTATTGCCACCGCCGCCACCACTATACCACCGCAATCACCGCCACCACTATACCACCACAATCACCGCCACCACCACCAACACCATACCACCGCAACCACTACCACCACCAACAGTCCAACACCATCAACACCATACCACCACCACCACCACCACCACCGTCGTCGCCGCCACCACCACCACCACCATACCACCGCAACCACCGTCGCCGCCACCACCACCACCATCACACCACCACCGCCACCGCAACCACCGTCGCTACCACCACCACCACCATACCACCGCAACCACCGCCACACCACCACCATCACACCACCACGACCGCCGCCACCACCACGACCATACCACCGTAACCACCGCCGCTGCCACCACCACCATACCACCGCAACCACTACCACCACCACCATACCACCGCAACCACTACCACCACCGACACCATCAACACCATACCACCACCACCACCACCACCATACCACCGCAACCACTACCATCACCAACACCATACTACCACCACCACCGCCGACGCCACCACCACGGGCACCACCACCATACCACCGCAACCACCGTCGCCGCCACCACCACCACCACTACCATCACAGCAACCACCGTCGCCGCCACCACCACCATACCACCGCAACCACCGCCACACCACCACCATCACACCACCGCCGCCACCACCACAACCATACCACCGCCGCCACCACCACCACCATACCACCGCAACTACCGCCACCACACCACCACCACTGCCACCACCGTCATACCACCACCAGTTATTATTATTATTATTATTATTATTATTATTATTATTATTATTATTATTATTATTATTATTATTATTATTATTATTATATAACAAATAACACCACTACCACTACACCACCACCACCATAATATTTTTGATATATTATTAGTTATTTTTTATTATATTTAAAATTATTATTATATTATTATATATTATTATACATGTAGTAATATTCTAAATAAAATAATTAAAATGATTAATTATATAATTCTACTCATTTTCCAGAAAATGAACCAAACACACAAAAACAGTTTTCCAGAATGCCACCAAACACTGGAAAGGAAAATGTTTTCCGGAAAATGACTCATTTTCCAGAAAACATTTTCCAGAAGTCATTTTCCTGCTTTCCAAACGGACCCTAAATCAGACACACAATAAGACAATTTGAAGAAAAATTTTCTGTATTGGCAAAAGGATATTACAAAATTACAAATATAACTCTCTATTTTTGCTATGCTAATGAGAGGATTCCTGATGGAATGAGATGATATTGGATGAAGAGGAATTGCCTATTTATAGCAAATTCACTCCTGCAAATTCCTCTTGCTCCTTCTCAAGGATGAGCAAGGTGCTCTTTCTCAAGAATGAGCACCTTGCTCTTTCTCAGAGATGAGCACCGTGCTCTTTCTCAGGAATGAGTACCTTGCTCTTAGCACAATTGTTTGTTCCTGCTCCAAACCTCATAGAAAAAAGGTTTTGCCTATTTCTACATTTGACTTTAGTATTTACAAAAATTACTTTCACTAGGATTTGAACCAATAACTTCTCATTTGAGAGAGGCTGATTGGCAAAAAAAATAAGAGTGAAAGATTATTATCGGCTTGGGTAGGGGTTGAAGATGGGGATGATGAAGATGGAAGTAAATTGAGTTTAGCAGCATTGGAGTTTGTAAATTAATTAATTTTATACAAATTAATCATATATATAATCAAAGCATGGGTGTTGATGAAAGCCTATTGCCATAAGACGGGCTTAGTCCTTGATGATTGATAAAGCTATCAAAAATATTTTGTGAAAAATTCCTACTTACACCTAATAAGGTTATAACTAGAGGAAAATGGTATGTACAAGGTCACGAGTATGATTGTGCCAAAGAAAATTATATTCTTCAACCATTGCTTGGTGTCAAACATGATTCTTTGAGCTTGATTGGTTGTTCTAGACTTGGTGGGTTTCGTTTGAAGGCAAGTATGAAGATTGGGTCTTTGAATAGGTTTTAAAATGTTACTTTTGGAGTGTCTGATTGTTGAGTTTGTCTCATATATGGATTAGGAATATGAGTTTGTCTGTCTCATATATGAATTAGGAATATGAGTTTGTCTCATACTAGGAGTAGGATTGAAACGGGTAACCGCCCAAATGGGGTGCTGGCGATATGGGACCCCGGAGGGGGGCCATTTTATTAGGAAATTTGGCCCAACCGCCCAAATGGGGTGCCCATTTTTATAAGTGATGTGTTGGCCCAACAAGAATAATGAAATTCTATCGGGCTAAGGAAAGAAGGAAGCTTGAAGTAAAATATTATTAGCTTAGAATTGTTACCAAGGGGTATCGAACCCACAACCTCAAGCACAATAACACACGTCCCAAACCACCAAGCCAATCAAGATCTTGTATAGTAAAGGGTAGGAAGCTCCAATTATGCATGGGAGTGCGCTGGAAGCAAGATAGTGGGGGGACACGTGTGTGGTCCAGAATGAAGGCTGCCAGATGTCGTCCATTTGGCAACCATCCGTGAATCCTTCAACAGTATAAATAGGCACCCTTCCCTCCCTTTTAAAGGCATCCCTTGGCTCACCAAACCCCTCCCGGTCCATTGGTCTGAGTCTTCAAGCCCCTGCTAGCACACCAAAGTTCGAGTTTTATCGGTAACATATTTAGTTTTATTTCATTTATTAGTTACCTTAGCTTGTTTAGTTATTATTTTGGGCCCTATTCCATTCATTGGGTCGCGTTCTTTGCATTTGGGCTGCCATTCTAGGCCTGTACCTCGGGCTTGTACATACTATTTTGGGCCTAGCGCCCTGTGTAATAAAGCTATTCTTTGCCTTCCCTACGTTCTATATTTCTATACCCGGTTTATGGTGGACCCGGTCTCAATAAAACCATCATTTGCGCCGTCTGTGGGGATCGCTAAGATTAGCCCGTGTTTGTAGTCTCCATTATCTGAGCAAGATTCTGAGGTAATGCCCAAATGGCTGATTCGCAAGATGGGCTACCTTACGAGGTAACACACTTAGCACATTGTGACGCTAACCTATTGAGTACACTTTTACACTTAGTTCAGTAAATATTATGTTTATTTTCCTAAACTATGTGCTCCTATGCGCTATGCATGCTTGGCCTACGGCCACCTCAACTATGTGCTCCTATGTGCTATTCATGCTTGGCCTACGGCCACCTCAACTATGTGCTCTTATGTGCTTTGCATGCTGGTCCTACAGCCATTCGGATGATCGACTACCGGACTCGCAAGGCGCGGTAGGCAGTCCGTGTACAATTGGTGGCTGGGGCATGTGGATTATCGCAACCCACATGTGCGGACTTGCATAGCAGGGTAGGCAGTCCGCGTGCATTTTGGTGCCTAGGGCATGTGGGTTATCGCAACCCACATACGCGGACTTACCGGGCTAGGCAGTCCGCATGCATTTTGGAGGCTGGGGCGTGTGGGTTATTGCAACCCAAATGCGTGGACTTGCCGGACCAGGCAGCCCGCGTGCAGTTTGGTGGCTGGGGCATGTGGGTTATCGCAACCCACATGCGCGGACTTGTATGGCCGAGTAGGCAGTCCGCATGCATTTTGGTGGCTGGGGCATGTGGGTTATCGCAACCCACATGTGCGGACTTGCATGGCAGGGTAGGCAGTCCGCATGCATTTTGGTGGTTTGGGCATGTGGGTTATCGCAACCCACATGCGCGGACTTGCATGGCAGGGTAGGCAATCCGCGTGCATTTTGGTGGTTGGGGTATGTGGGTTATCGCAACTCACATGCGCGAACTTGCATGGCAGGGCAACTCACATGCGCGAACTTGCATGGCAGGGTAGGCAGTCCGCGGGCATTTTTGTGGCATACAGTATACAAGTTCCAGAGGGCGCTCAGCCCACCAAGCGAAATGTAATCTCTCCCTCCAAAGGGGGTGAAGCTAAAGTATTAAAAAAAAAAAAAAAAAAAAAAAAAAAAAAAAAAAAAAAAAAAAAAAAAAAAAAAAAAGAACATGTACAGCATAGAGAAATCAACAGCGTAGAACAAAGCATCAAGAGAGAACAATGTGAAGCAGCAAAGACATCCAGTGAAAATTCAAATGAAGCCGAGTACTAAGTAGCGAGGAAGATGTCCAGTACAAGAAGCACGACAATGGAAGAGTCACCTTGATCTCTCGACACTAGGTGATGAAGCACGTCATGCGACGTGCGGTGTGCGTAGCGGTGTGCAGCAGAGGCACGCGGTAATGGCGTGGCGCGTAGCAGTGTGGCGTGTGGCAGCAGCATACGATGGTGGGGGGAACGACAAATATCAGGAAAATTTGGAACTAGAAGTTGAGTTTGGAAAAGAGAGGAGGTGGTGGTATTGAATTATACTTTCTTCAGGCATCTAGATGCCTAAAGAAAGTGGGGGACTTGTGATGGCGATATGGGACCCCGGAGGGGGGCCATTTTATTGGGAAAGTCGGCCCAACCGCCCAAATGGGGTGCTGGCGATATGGGACCCCGGAAGGGGGCCATTTTATTAGGAAATTCGGCCCAACCGCCCAAATGGGGTGCTCATCTTTATAAGTGATGTGTTGGCCCAACAAGAATAATGAAATTCTATCGGGCTAAGGAAAGAAGGAAGCTTGAAGTAAAATATTATTTTTATTAGAATTATTACCAAGGGGTATCGAACCCACAACCTTAAGCACAATAACACACATCCCAAACCACCAAGCCAATCAAGATCTTGTATAGTAAAGGGTAGGAAGCTCCAATTATGCATGGGAGTGCGCTGGAAGCAAGATAGTGGGGGGACACGTGTGTGGTCCAGAATGAAGGCTGCCAGATGTCGTCCATTTGGCAACCATCCGTGAATCCTTCAACAGTATAAATAGGCACCCTTCCCTCCCTTTTAAAGGCATCCCTTGGCTCACCAAACCCCTCCCGGTCCATTGGTCTGAGTCTTCAAGCCCCTGCTAGCACACCAAGGTTCGAGTCTTATCGGTAACATATTTAGTTTTATTTCATTTATTAGTTACCTTAGCTTGTTTAGTTATTATTTTGGGCCCTATTCCATTCATTGGGCCGCGTTCTTTGCATTTAGGCTGCCATTCTAGGCCTGTACCTCGGGCTTGTACATACTATTTTGGGCCTAGCGCCCTGTGTAATAAAGCTATTCTTTGCCTTCCCTCCGTTCTATATTTCTATACTCGGTTTATGGTGGACCCGGTCCCAATAAAACCATCAATTATTTTTGTATTGAATGTACATTATACCATATAATGTACACTTAGAACAAAAATAATGTACATTCC
The DNA here is from genome assembly GCF_001879475.1 of Ipomoea nil. Taxonomy (NCBI): domain Eukaryota; kingdom Viridiplantae; phylum Streptophyta; class Magnoliopsida; order Solanales; family Convolvulaceae; genus Ipomoea; species Ipomoea nil. The sequence goes on from NW_017618711.1 coordinate 4,046,143, forward strand.
TTAAATATAATGTATATTATTTTTGTACTAAACATACATTATTTTGTACTGAATGTACATTATTTTACAGTAGACAAAATATAATCCACACAACTTGTGAGGACCATGGTCCACACAACTTATGTAGACCATGGTCCACACAATAATATGATTGGATTTTACATGCCCTACTGGGCGCAATTGGTGTGGTGCCCAAATTTGACTTCTCTTTTTCTTTCTTTGCTGGGCCAACAAAAAATCTTCTTCCTACACATTATTTTTCTTCTTTTTTCTTTTTCCTCCTTGAAAAATAATATTTTTACTCTCAATTTTTACTTTTTTTCACAAAATTTTAATTTTTTTTTAATGAAAACACCCAATTTTAATATTGACATTTATTAGAACCATAAGATGAAGATAACTAATCATTAATTATCACATGTTATGGAACACTTTCTCTTTCATGTTAACCATCTCTCCACTATCAAAGCAAAACAAAATTCCTTGTGACAAAAGGTTGAATCCTCCACCCAAGTGCCCCCACACCTCGACCTGACAATAGGTGGAGGATAAACTATAGTGACTTAATTGGTCAACATAAACTAGACTTTTAGACAAAGAGTTCCTCATTTAAGAGGTTGCTCCCGCTCTGACACGGATAAAACTTGATTTTTGGTCTCTTGTAATAAATTTTACTTCTGTGATCAATTGAACTACTCATGCGAGTAAAAAAAAAACTCCTTAAAACTAGAGGTGTTAGCGAACAGAGCTTTCGGCAAACTACTCGTGTTCGTGTTCGGTAAGCGTTCGTTTATGTTCATTTGTTAAGGTAAATGAACTATTAACAAACAAAAATTAGACCTCGGTTAATAAACGAACAGAACTTGGACAGTTGTATGCTCGTTTGCTAAGAGATCGTGAACAAGCTCGTTTGTGTTCGTTAATAATGTTCGTGAACAAGCTCGTTTGTGTTCGTTTAATAATGTTCGTGAACAAGTTCGTTTGTGTTTGTTTAATAATGTTCGTGAACAAACTCGTTTGTGTTCGCTTAATAATGTTCGTGAACAAGCTCGTTTAGTGTTCGTTTAATAATGTTTGCGAACATGAATGTAGATTATTTCTTGTTCACGAACGAATTGTGATCATGAACATGTGCAGGTGTTTGGTTATTAAAGGTTCACGAACGTGCTCATGAACGTAAACCAACATGTTCGTGAACGCGTTTGTTAACGAACACGTTCGTGAACGTGTTCACGAACGTTAACAAACACTAATGAACGCTTAATAAACGAACACGAGCATGATTTTCAAAAACCTTAACAAACGAATACGAACACGAACGTCTCAAAATTCTTAACAAACGAACACGAACATAATTTTTAAAAATCTTAACAAACGAACACGAACATGAACAACTTTCGTTCGTTTATATTCCATTTGTTAACAGCCCTACTTAAAACCACGGTTGGGCATGCTTTTTAATATTTTATATCCATTTATTTTATATTTGAATTTTTCTTTAATGTAAAAAGATGAGACAAATTAACATTCCTGTCAATGATTTAAAAGTAAATACCCAAAATAGTCTCTCGACTATAGTATAATTCACAAATTGATCCTTGACTATTAATTGAACCCAATTAAGTCCCTTAACTATTTAAAATTCACCCAATTAAGTCCTCTGTCAACTCTTTCGTCTAAAGCCTGTCAACTTGGAGGTTAAAAATGTAATTTTATAAGCTGCTTGGTTATATAGTAAACTATCCCTAAAATTAAGATCAAATACGTCGTCGTACTATTATTTGACGTCCCACCACATCACTGCTCTTCAACTCCACCTCCTTCGCCGCCTCCGCCATGTCGCCCACCTCCATATTAACCTCCACCTCCACATCCACCATTGTAGATACTAGATACAGTTCCAAACTACAGAGTACAGACTATCAAAATTGGTCTTCAGAAACTTGTTTAAAATGAATGACTATCTTCACAGTGAAATTCGATTTAACAACAGAAATGAAAGGTTCACAAATCACAATACAAGCACCTGAAGTTTAAATAATGCATTTCAAAGCATTGAAGAAAGAGAAAAAGGGACCTTATCAGATTGGGATGCGAGTAATGTCACACTAGTGCTCCCCATTTTCTTGATCATTTCGCTTTTGCAGTTCTGGGCACCCCTGGCTTATTGACAAAAATCATAAGTTTTTCCATGTTTTGTTGAAGAGACACAAGCTTAGGACAACAATATATGTGTAGATATTGGAGACGAGTCAAGCTTGAAAGGCTTGTAGGCAACAGTAAGTTTTCTCAAAATCGCATGCGAAACATTGGTGGAAGATAATGCGGTAGACAAGGAAGATGGTACCGACGATGATGCCGGAAGGGAAGCGCTGCCGAAGTCGTTCTGGCTATCTAAAGACGCCGAGCTTGATTGGTGCAACAAGAACGCTTTTCAGGAGCGGAAAGGAATCAGCAAAGGGAATAAACTCGAGCTCGATTACAACCCACTTGAATTTGAACCCAGGTTCGAATTCGAGCTCGCTTCGCTGCAGTTCAGGTTGCTGAAAAAGCAAAAGATGGACTACGTCTAGAAAAACAGGTAGCAAATCAACAAATATTAATTGAAAGAAAATTTGTGCTTTTTCCTGGGATGGTGCAGGGAATGGGGAAGAAGATAAGAGAAGTGGCGGACGTAGAGGTTAAGATAGAGGATCAATGACCAAAATGTGTGGTCAATAGTCGAAATTTCTCAAAATGTGTCGCGGTTTTTTTTTTTGACAATAATATGCAAAACTCCTTTGGGAGTTGCGTTTTTTGTTGTGTCCCGGCTTATTTTTTTTTTTCCCTGTATTTTTGTAAAACGCAAGTGGTAGTTGCGTTTTACGTATACTTATACGTAAAACGCATTACCTAAATGCGTTTTGTAGGGAATACGGTATAGTTAAAAACGCAACTTACTTTTACATTTTACGAATCAACCCATCTCTCCAGTTTGCGAAGCGCCTCGTCTGCTTGGGGATAGTGGTCACCTTCGCCACCTCCGTCTACGCGCACCGCATCATGTCCAAGGCCAACGGCGGCGGCGTTCCAGATGGCTTGAACTTCACCGCTTTCTCCGACGGCTACGATGAGGGATTCAAAAAAAAATCACCATAATGTCGCGCACTACATGTCGGAGATCAGAACCCGCGGCTCCTCGTCGCTGAAAGGCATCGTTTCCGGTAACGCAGCTCAAGGCCGCCCCATCACGGCCGTGGTTCATACTATTCTGCTCCCATGGGTTTCCGAGGTTGCGCGTGATGTCAACCTCCCTTCCGCCTTGCTCTGGATTCAACTGGCGGCTGTTTTGGATATTTACTATTACTACTTCCAGGGGTACGAGGATGCCTTCAAGAACACTGCTAGCGACCCAAACTGCCCCGTCCAACTACCTGGGCTTCCTCCCCTGTTCAGCGGCGATCTCCCGTCGTTTCTACTCCCCTCCGGCTCCGGTGGAGATTACAGTTTTGCCATGCCCACCTTCAAAGAGGAGATAGAGAAACTAGATCTTCAAACTAACCCAACTGTGCTGGATAACACTTTCGACGCTTTGGAGGCGGAGGGACTGAAATCCATAAGTAGCTACAATTTGTTGGGAGTTGGGCCATTAATTCCCTCCGCTTTCCTGGACGAAAAAGACCCCTCCGACACCGCCTTCGGCGGCGATCTTTTCAAGAAATCAAAGGACGACGGCTACATCAACAACTGGCTGAGCTCGCAGCCGGAATCTTCCGTGGTCTACATTTCATTCGGAAGCCTCCTCAACCCTTCCAAAACCCAAAAGGAAGAGATCGAGAAAGGGCTGCTAGAGATTAAACGCCCATTCCTGTGGGTGATAAGAGGCAAACCAGAAAACGAAGAAGAAGAAGAGGAAGAGATATTGAGCTGCATGGAGGAGTTGGAAAAGCAAGGATTAATAGTTCCATGGTGTTCCCAAATCGAAGTCCTGAAACACCCCTCTCTGGGTTGCTTCATCACGCACTGCGGATGGAACTCGACTCTCGAAAGCATATGCTCCGGCACGCCGGCGGTGGCGTTCCCTCACTGGACCGACCAAGGGACTAACGCCAAGCTGATTCAAGACGTGTGGGAGACCGGCGTGCGGGTGACGCAGGGCGAAGACGGCGTCGTTGGGAGCGAGGAAATAAAGCGGTGCATTGAGACGGTGATGGACGGCAGAGACAAAGGGGAGGAACTCAGAAGAAATGCAAAGAAATGGAGAGATTTGGCCATGTGGAAGCTAACAGGGAAGGTGGATCTTCAGATACGAATCTCAAGTCATTCGCTGGAAACGTAAGAAATCATTAGTACTACGCAACTTACTGTTTACGTTTAATTCGAAAAACGCAATTGATTCTTGCGTTTTTCACATAATTCCGGCGGACTAGCGCCGGTAAATAGTCCGCATTTCGGAGTTGCGTTTTACGTATTTTATAGGATTATAGGTAAAACCCATCTCCCAAATGCGTTTTAACGTATTTCATACGTCACATAAAAACGCATTTGGTAGATGCGTTTAACGTATACAATACGAAAAACGCAACTCGCCATTGCGTTTTACGTAAATAATGAAAAAAAAACACCCGGGACAACTCCAAAAACGCAAGTGGTAACTGAGTTTTACATATTTCTGTCAAAAAAAAGTCAAGACACATTTAGGGAAATTCTCTTGGCCATCTACACATTTCGGTCATTGATTCTAAGAAAGAGGTGGGCGACGTGGCAGAGGCGGCGAAAGAGGTGGAGTGGGAGAGCAGCGAGGTAGCGGGGTGGTTTTGAACGTTGAGCTGATTAAATTACAGTTTTGACCTCAACGTTGACAGGCTCTAGATGGAGAAATTTACGGAGGACCTAATTAGGTAAATTTTGAATAGTTGAGGACTTAATTAGATTCAATCAATAGTTGAGGATCAATTTGTGAATTATGTTATAGTCGAGGGACTATTTTGGATATTTATTCATGATTTAATTATATTTTTAGGAGAAATGAAATGATTTATTTGGAGATAATCATATCATACATAGGAACTCTTAAGAGTACATATGATTAGTCTTTATCACTGGGGAATTGAAATAGCATTGCAGTAGATCACGCACATATGCCGGGTAAAATTATTTTCTCGCAAGCGGCTGCTGCTGGACAGCCTCTGCAATCGGCGTCGGTTTTACATTTCCCACACCCACCTTTCGGTTTTGTTTTCTTGTCCTCTGTTGTCGATGCCATACCTACCAAAAATCAAGTACACCATATTATATTATATTATCATATTCTCAGTGACTCAGTAAACAGGGCTAATTGCTCGTGCACACAAGATATATACTTATTTTAAATATAATTAATCCTCACCTTGTCAGTGTCGAATTTCAAATCTTAGTCTTTTCTTTTAAATATGATCTATTGAACCAGTTAATTAAACCCGTCTTAAAATTATAATAACAACTGATATTAGAGCAACTATAATAACAACTGATATTAGAGCAACTAGCATGGTGGTGGAAGGTGGTTATTGCACCAAAACCCATGAAGAATCAGTATCCTATCTCTTTACGTCTTTAGCTGTAAGTTATATTTTTTAACGAATTAATAAGCGTTTGATCCTAACTAGTCTCTGTAACTCTAACCCAATTTGAAAAGTTGAAGCTAAAGAATTACATACCACCCAAAGTGGGACCAACTCCAGCACAATGACCGACTTGAGATCCAGAGATTTTGTTGATGCAGAAATTGGTAGAGTAAACGGTGTTAGCTTTACAGTCATGGTGAGACTTGCAAAGCTGCCCAGTCATGAACAACTGCTTCTTGTTTGGTCCTACGGTTATTTGTGCCGTCAGACTTGACGGCAACACTGCAACACATACATAATAAATTAAAACACATCATTTTTATTAATTAATATTGATATCAATATGATATAGAGGAAGAGAGAGATAGAATTGAACTAACAAGATGCAGCCATGAAAAGAGCTAGGAAGACAGCTATCTTGGTTGGAACTCTCTCCATTATCTCCAGTTTAAGCCTGGCCTTACTTGAATCTAGTAGTAGCTAGGAAACATGGGCAATTGGCCTGACTTTATATAGAGTATGTAATACAGCGCATAAAACTATAAAGTAAGTATCATTCTAATTATATTTTAATTTCATTAGATGATGTTGTTCTATATTTTAATTTCATTTTCACAAACACTAATTTCATTATAGCAACACTAAAATATCATATTCATTCTAATTATATTTTAATTTCATTTTTCACAAACATTAATTTCATTATAGCAACACTAAAATATCATTTTCATTCTACTACATTTTCATTTGATGACCATGCTTCACACATTGTTGTGTAGATCATGGTTCACTATATAACAATTAATGCTTGTTGCGGCAAATTATGTTGTGCATCCGTATGCACCATGCATGGTGCATACGGATGCAAAAACGACGTCGTTTTATTAAAAACGCGCGTCTCCTCTTAAAAAAAAATTCAGGTTCGATTCCCAGCAACAACATATGAATTCGATGAACTATAATTCCATAATCGATGAACTATAATTTCATAATCGATGAACTATATTTTCATAATCTAATCTATGAACTAAAAATTCCAGAATGAATGAACTAAAATTCCAGAATCTATAAACTAAAATTTCAGAATCAATGAACTACAATTCCAGAATCGATGAACTATAATTCCAGAATCAATGATCTAAAATTCCATAATCTATGAACTAAAATTCTAGAATGAATAATGTTGTTGTTGGGAATCGAACCTGAATTTTTTTTTAAGGAGAGACGCGCGTTTTTAATAAAACGACGTCGTTTTTGCATCCGTATGCACCATGCATGGTGCATACGGATGCACAGCATAACTATCCGCTTGTTGCAATACCTACTACTTTTATCATGGACTAGAGTTCACTTTACATTGTGGAATATGGTCAAACAATTATATATGTTAGGGAAAATTATAATTTATACCCCTCACAAATATGTCAATTATCAATGTCACACCTGAATTATTAGTATTATAAATGTTTCACCTTAATTTTCAAAACGTGACATATATTGGCTCTCTCCAAAATTATTAGTTGTGTAAATGTGGTTACCCATCGTTTTCCTTGTTCAAAGACCATGTTTTTTTCCTCCATTTTTCCTTTTTAGTTTGTTCTCTTTCCGCCGACAACAATGTTTCTCCGTCATCCTATTAGGGGAGGGCAATATATGTCACGTTTTGAAAATTGAGGGACAACATTTACACCACTAATAATTCTCAATTAGCAAATTTGAGAGAGGCATAAATTACAATTTTTCCTATATGTGTCTACAGTTAACTGATTATGTTTCCGTAAATAAATTGAAAGTACATAATCTGTTAATTGCAGACACATAATATATTGTTAACATATTATGTGTTTATAATTAACATATTATGTGTCTATGACTTTATAGACACACAATTTATTTACTGAAGGTACATAATATATTACATGCACACACGTAATTTGACAAATATTTCGGATTAGGACCCACAATGTAAAATAGACACTGATACGTGATATAATTTGCCACAATACTAATTTTTAAAGTAAAATTTATTGTCATATAATTATGTTTAACTTTTTCCATCTCTTTAATATTTTAATATTTTACATATTTTTTATAATTTATAATTAATTAATTTGATGACAAATTGATAAAATAACATGTTGTCCTTTAGTCTTTAGATAAGGTGTACTGGATTCACACTCACCGATCTCTTTAGCAGCCAACAAGTGGGGTGTGCACTCACCAATCTCTTTAGCATCCAACAAGTGGGGTGTGCATATATATTTAAGATTTTCTTTTAATTTCTTTTTCGACTGGCAATAAGATAATATATATGTATTATATATTTTTATTTTAATAATTAATTAATTATTTTGATTCCAATTCTTATTTACGTACTATCAAACAAAATGATTCATTCTACTCAAACATATATTATCATTACTAAATATTTCATTCCAATTTCGATATTTGAACTAAACACAACCTATATAAGTGATGGACAAAAATTGCTTTTGTTTTTGTTGCCATGAAAGACATTCTTTTTCGAGGCCACTTAGCTTATTGTATATTATATTATTGGCTTTCTTCAAGCAATAAAGACTATAAGTTGGCCATTGGTTGGAAGCCGTTGTAGTTGAAAAGTTAGGATGTTTTTAATATAGAATTGACGGTCAAAACTAAGGATGGAAATCTTAAGAGACGTACTGTTTTGTATTATTAATGGGTTCAAGTCGATAATCATACTAGAAAATAATATCTTGGTATATATGCGTGTTGATGAGAAATATAAAGCAGCAGCAGCGTGTTATATCAGAGAATAAAGATCAATCAAGTTGATGGTCGCAATTTATTGTGTGAACTGGTTCAAATAGTTATGTGGACTATAAATGCAATATACATTTTTAATATATTAAAAGTACGTTATTTATGTACTAAATGTACGTTATTTGATAATATATAAAAAAAAAATTATATACTTTCAAATAATGTGTTTTACGTATACAAATAATGTACTTTAAATATATTTAAAATGTACTTTTTATTTATGGTTTATACAAATGTGTAGACCATGGTCTACAGAATAATGATTGGTTGATCGAGCTACTTGAATCATTGAGCTTTGTGAGTTGGACATGACATAATGCTAGAAAAATATGTGGCCCAAACCACTTCTACAACATAACTTCCACGTACTGCATATATGCATCGCAAATTATGTTGTGAAAACGTGTTCACCAGGCGCATGGTGAACACAGGGATAGATTTATAATTTTTATACTGTAGATTCATAATTTTTTTTTTTTGAAAACGTAGATTCAAAATTTTATTTTTCATTTGTTGTTACAGATATTATGAATCTACAATATGGAAATTATGAATATAATCTACAGTCAAGGACGGAGCTAGGAATTCCGTTGGGGGGGGGGGGGGGGGGGGGGGCGAAGAAGCAGGGACTGATCCAAAAAAAAATCCAGTGAAGGCGAAATGTTAAATAAAAAGATATAATTTGAAAAAAAAAAAATTATAAGAAATATAGGTATAAATATTGCTGAATATGAGCAAAAAATAAAACCCATCGAAACTTTATAAAAATATTCATAACAAAATATGAAACATAATTAATTTGATAAAATAATAAAATAATTTGAATAAAAAACACATTATAAATTACACATCTTATTATTAATATAAAGAATGTTATATATGTGTATTAAAAAAAAAAAAAAAAAAAAAAAAAAAAAAAAAAAAAAACTTGATTGTGTTGAAGTCAAAAAAATTGTGTAAATATGTTGATGCCAAGATTTGAACCCATAACCTTTATAATAATTATAACCAAACATATGTTTTACCAACTAATCTAACTCACTTCTTATTAACATTCATCTGTTTTTTATACTAATACTAAAACTTGTACTAAAGGTTAAGTATGGGATGGGAGTAGGGTGAGGGGGGCAGCCCCCCCCCCCCCCCCCCTTTGGCTCCGTCCTTGTCTACAGTATAAATATAGAAATTATAAATTTACAGTACATAAATTATGAATCTACAATATAAAAATTATGAATCTACAGTATAAAAATTATGAATCTACAGCTTAGAAATTATGAATCTATCCGTTAACAACAAATGAAAAACAAAATTATGAATCTACGTTTTCAAAAAAAAAATATTACGAATCTACAGTATAAAAATTACAGATCTACTCATGTGTTTATCATGGCATGGTGAACACGTTTCCACAACATAATTATTGTATATGCATATCCTATATTCGCATGTTTTGCTATTTTTCCTCTTTGATTATAGTATAAATAGGACCTTTGTAATTGTTTCTTAATTACATCATCAATTCATTTCTTCTATTTTAAGATTTTTTTTATATTTATTATATTATATATCTTGTACTCCGTAATATTTATTACATTGCTAGTTAATTACTATTGTAATTTGACCTATCAACTAGCTCAGTTCTCGCGTGATTTTTGCACGGTACTGCTTCGTAATTATATGTATATGAGTATATAGAATAGATAAGTAAAAGCTAAGGGAGATGAAGAACACAATGTATAGAACACAATTTCATAAGGCCATCTTTTTATTAAGCCTTCACCCTCAATTTATAGGGATCATTACAACCTTTCACATACTCATCATAATTCATGTAATAAGTAAAGGCTAAGGAAAGGTCTCAAGTTTAATGGCCATAATAATAACATATTTATAACACTTCCACTTGGCCATTAAATAACTATACTCATGCCTCGTTAAAAACCTCGATAGAAAATTAAACCCAGTGGAAAAAATCTAGACGAGGAAAAGAGTACACCAAGTATGTCAAATCATGTGTTGCACCGGTTGCCTCATTCAAAACCTTAGCCTAAGAAAACTCAGTGGGAAAAAACTTAGCTAATGAAAAGAGTACAACCATAAACCTTCCGGGCATAATCTTCAAGATTTCAAGGGTCTTTAGGACTATCCACTCAAGTGCACCAACATCGGTTGCCTCATTAAAAACCTTAGCGTAAGAAAACCCTGTGGGGAAAAACTTAGCTAAGGGAAAAAGAGTACAACCATATGCTTTCGGAGCATAATCTTCAGGATTTCAAAAGCCTTCTAGATTGTCCATTCCAGTGCAGTTAGGGGTTGTCGCTCCTCCTGAAGATAACAATCTTCTAAGCCCACGCATCCCAATTTTATGAACATATTACTCAAAAGTGGATGTAGGCAGAAATTTAGTGAGCATATCTGCAAGATTGTTCATTGGGACAAACTTTCTCAACAAGAATTTTATCACTCTTCTGGAGTTCATGTGTGTAGAAGGACTTAGGTGCAATATGTTTTGTAAGGTTCCCCTTAACAAACCTATTACTTGCTTGTGCAACACAATCTTATTTGTCCTCATATGGGACATTGGGAGGGTAAAATATAGCATAACCAGTTTGGGACTTGTTATCATAGGGATCAAATAAAACAGCCAGTACCCAAGTAGCCCATCAAAACCACATATATATTGGTTTCTCACATAAACGTCAAAATCTTTATATCTGGAAAATGCTGGAGGATATGTTAAACACAATTCTAATATTTCATTGTAGAGGGAGCACTAAACGTTGCTAGCAATTTCATCGCAAATTCAATATCAGGCCTAATGCGACTATAGAACTTCTAGTTCTATAATAGTGCTCCAATAACAATGAAGTAATGGACTTCCAGTCCCTAAATATCTTCATCATCATCTTCGAGTCTAAATGGTCCTTTATCTACTTCAAGAGATTATTGGACAACTGTTTGTGTGATAAGTAAATAATACTTATCCATATAAACCATCTTCAAGACATTTTTCAAGTAGGCTAACTGGTGTATAAAACTTCTTCAAGGAGAAGCTCGATCTTCAAGTTGAGACAATACTTGGATTTCCAAGTCTTTTATTTCAAAACCCCGTCTTTCGGCATGAGCTGATATCACCAAGCGCTCTATATGTTTCAATGATATTTAAACCATCAATATCGACTGAGATGATAAATAACTCCATTAGAAATTCGTTAACGAACACATAATGGTACATATTATTTGCATATTCCTTCTTCGGCAGGAAAACACTCAGTCAATAATATTCAAGTCATACAAAGACTTTAGTAGTTTAATGATACACGTTGCGATTTTCACTTTCCTCATTTCGAAAGTGTTGAATCCATCGGGGATTTACATCAAAAGTTAATTAGACATCTAAATTTTTTAAATTATAATTAAACACTCAAACATGTTATTTTTGATTAAATAAGTCAAATTTATCGATAACCAATAAATTACCGGTAAAATTACACTATTGTCTATATTTTTTGTCGTTGACAGGAGAAATTTTACCAAGAAACATCACCATCAACCAAATGGTAGCCTTCTCCCGCGAAAGCGACCTTCACTAGTCGCCTTCGCCGGAGAAGGCGACAAGAAAAAGGTCGCCCTTCTCCGAAGACGACGACCATAAATGGTCATTCTCAGAGAAGGTGATCAAAAATTCTACAAGAGAAGATGATTAGAAGTGGTTGTGGTTGGAGATTCGTCGAATATTTTGTTGCAATAAAAGTGACTGCCTATAACAGATTTGTAATTAGTTGATGAATTTATTTGTATGAAAATAACATATTTAAACTTTTAATTGTATTTTTTAAAAGTTTAAATGTCTAATTGATTTTTGATGTAAAATTTAGAGATTTATATGATCCTTTTCCCTTTTATTTATAATAATGTTTTGAATTTGATTTAAGTTAATAAATTTCTCTTTCTATCTTTATTAGAAAGATAAAAAAGAAAAAAAAAATATGAAATATATAGAGCCATTGATGACAGGTGTCCGCCATTATCGTCGTTTTCCATACCGAAGTACGAAACCAACACGCAAGCTCTACACGTAGCCGCCAGTGTCCACCAAAAAATATTATTTTTGGCACTTAACCTTATCCATAAACTTCATATTTCTATTAAATGTATAGAATTCCTTTTTTTTTTTTTTTTTTTTTGAGTTGTCGTAAGAAACATTGTACAAACAGTTATTTAAAAAATATTTCGCAATTAAATTTATTATAGTGATGAGATCAGAAACTGTCGAGGTTGGATCAAAGTTGAGATTTAAAAAAAAAAAATGTATTTCGTATGTACTTGGTGGAGTCGGTGCACTGGAAAAGATGAACTCCTGTACTCACTTCACATGCATTCTTTGCATTTGCTGCAGTAACATGCACCCAACTTTCATCGGAAAATACTATGGCGGTGTTTGGTAAAATAATTAGCCTATCAACTAATTTTAATTTATTTGACTATTATTAATTGTTTGATTTGGTTAAAAAATTAATATAAGTATTTGATTAATTAGCTTTTTGTAATTTTAAAATGTTAAAATTTAAAAGCTACTCAAAACAGTTTTTTTTCAATTAACTTTTAAAAAAAAAAAGAAATTATACCAAACAGCTATCAACTAACAGCTAATTTATCAAACACTTTTCTACAATCAGCTAATATTATCTTATATCCTCTAATTAACACAATCAGCTAACAACTGACATCTATCAACTAACAGTCATTCACTAAATAGGGTCTAAATGTACTTTTATTTTTTACTCTAACTTTTATTCTCGCATACAAAATTTCGATATAGATACTTTTATTAGTGTCCATTATATCATAGGGTAAAATTTAAAGAATATAATTATTTAAGAGTCCGTAGAGTAGAATTCAACTTTCCCCATCACATTAATTGATTCTTACATTGTTTATGGGAAAACGACAGAACAGTCGGTGGTGGGGTTGGGTTTCCGTTGGACTGTAATGGTTGGGTCAAAATTGCCAGCAAAATGATGCCTCACTAATAATTATACCTTGATGTATACTTGATTGTTACACTTAATTATTATTACTCTGCATTATTTTAAAACATTTAATTTTCATCTTAAAATATACACTGCGTATAAGAAATCTTCATTTCCTCTGATCAATTTTATCGCACCCTCACCCTGTCGTTAGAACAAAATTTACAGATTGACTTTTGAATCATTGAACTAAGTCTCGCAGACCAAAAGTCACGCGCTTTACCACTGAGCTAAGACGACTTCTTTAACACTTAATTTTAATTGTTCGTATAAATATATTTAATATAATTATTTGTAGTTTAAATTTATAATTTACCCTATTTGATAGCTTGAAAAGTTCAAACTTTATTGAAGGTGTGAAAATTATTTTCTTGTTTAGTATAATATTTGATTTAGTAAAGTTCGGATTAATAGGAATACAATTACATGATATCAAGGGAAATAAATCCTACCTCTATAATTGAGATTTTTTTTCTCATGTGACTGAAAATCAACCAAATTTATTCAATTACGTATTTATCGTTTTCGGCGTCATGTTAAAAGTTTCTCATCAATATAAGAAATTTATCTCTTCCATCATTATTTATTTAAAAAAATTTACATACATATACCTAGTCAATATTCTTGACTAGTTTTGTATCTAAAATTCTAAAATATAATCCTCAATAACGTAAAATGATGCTTGTTTATTCTTTTTTAATTGCATTTATTATATTTTGATAGAATTTTCATGTGTTGTTTGTGCTCAGATTCATTGCATCCATGTACGTGTGTGTATATATATAAATTGTCAATTATTTATTATATATATTTTTAATATTTGTATATAGTAAGGATGTATTAGAGATTTAAGAAAAAAAATCATATAAAGTTTAAACAAATCAAACAATTTAATTAATTTTCAAGATAATCTAATTCTTATATTTTCAAGGTAACACCAAACATATTAATTAATTTCCGGTCCAAAGTTATTTCTATTAACTAAATTCTTTGGAATATTTTTCACAGAATTTAAATGATGGAAAAGTACCAAACGCGCTCCCTAACAGAACTAAGTGTTTGAACGGATGCGCTCATGTGAGAATGAATGCTTAGGAGAGCAATGAAATCGCGAATAGTTATGCTGTGCAACCGAATGTACCATGCACATGGTGCGTACGGTTCAAAACGACGTCGTTTTGATTAAAAACGCGCGTCCCACTTTAAAAAAAAAAAATCAGGTTCGACTCTCAGCAATAGCATTATTGTGGATATATAGTTATGAAATTGTGGATATATAGTTATGAAATTGTGGTTATATAGTTATGAATTTATGGATATTTAGTTCATTCATTGTGGATATTTAGTTCAATCATATATTGTGGATATTTAGTTCATTCATTGTGGATTTTTACTTCATTCATTCATTCATTGTGAATTTTTACTTCATTCATTCATTCATTGTGGATTTTTACTTCATTCATTCATTCATTGTGGATTTTTACTTCATTCATTCAATGTGGATATATAGTTATGAAATTGTGGATATATAGTTATGAAATTGTGGTTATATAGTTATGAATTTCTGGATATATAAAAATGTTATTGCCGGGAATCGAACCTGATTTTTTCTTTAAGTGGGACGCGCGTTTTTTTTTAACCAAAACGACGCCGTTTTGCAACCGTATGCACCTTGCAAGGTGCATTCAGTTGCACAGCATAATTTGCGTGAAATCGCAATCCCCATTTGTCTAGATCTAACAGATCAGATGTAATTTTTTTAAAAAACAAATGCGGTGATATTTTGTAAATAACTCAAAGTTTGGTACAAGTAACATGTGTTAAAAGTACAAGTAACGGGTGATAGTCTGCAAGTAAAATCACTTAAAAGTGTAACCATTTTTATTTAATAGTGCAAGTAATTTATCTTTTTACATTGGTACATCCAATGATAATGTTATGTGCACTTAATATTATTGTTCAGTATATATTATATTGTTACACTTCGAATACATGCATTTTACTTGCATTTAGATGCACTCTATAAAACTGTTACTTGCACTTTTAATACAATTTACTTACACTCCAAAAGTTTAAATTATTTACAAAAAAATCACCACGTTTTTTCTTTAAAAAAATAAAATTGAATTGTTAATTATAACTTTAATAATACATCATATCATTAATAAAATGAAAGGCAGGGAGAATTCTTTGAGTTGGATTAAGGATTAAAGTTAAAAGGATTTTATTATGAGACGATTTTACATATAAGCACGTAGAGGTGCAAACGCTCTCTTAAAGGCCAAAATAAAATTAAAGCAATTCGTCTCCTGAGGTGATTATTGTGGCGGTGGGGAAATATAGTAACAGATGAGATGAGATGAGATCAAGCACAATAGCCGTCTAAAATAATTTTCTCACAACCGGCCGTTGCTGGACAGTCCCGACAATCTGCGTCAGTTTCACACTTCCCACAACCAAGGATCGCCTTGCTCTTCTTCGTTTCCGATGCCAGAACTGCACAAAACCACATTGCTCTTAATCACAATTGCATTTAACTCACTAATTTAGTAGATAATACTTAAAAAAAAGAGACTGTCACTCTGAAAGTGTTTTTAAATCAAGTCGAAAGTCTTGTTCCTACCACTTTTAGTATTCGAAAAAATCTTTGTTGCTATTTCCGTCCACTTTTTTATTTTCGACTTGATTTAAGATCACTTTCAGGTGGTTGAAAATTTTGTAATTTCCAATAGTAATTGGACATCGTCATTTCTTGTCTGTTGAGTTACTGAATTTTCATAATTTACATTCTCTCATATGCTCTTTAGAGAAAAAAAGAACCCACAATCAAAATAATTCTAACTAAGATGACTAAAGATACAAACTTGACCATAAGAGTTCGAATCCTAAACAACTAGACTAATAATTTACTTCTTTGTTGTCCTTTACCAACTAAAGTCACACAGCAGAACTATATAGTGCATACTAGTAGATTTCTCATTTCATCCAAGGTAGTACACAATCATATCATACCAAAAGAGATTACTTTATAAAAAAAGAAAGTGAAAAACAGAAAGTAAAATTAGAATTAACCAAGCAAGAATTACCCAGAGTGGAACCAAATCCAACACAATGACCCATTTCAGATCCAGAGATTTTGTTGATGCAGAAATTGGTAGAGTAAACGCTGTTGGCTTTGCAGTCATCATGGGACTTGCAAAGTTGTCCAGTCATGAACAACTGCTTCTTGTTTGGTCCTACAGATATTTGTGCCATCAAACTTGATGGCAACACTGCAACGTGTATATATAAAGCTCACTTAGCTTATTATTGTTGAGACAAAATTATGTGTATTACAAATACTGGCAGTATATATACTAGATATGCAATTATGCATCTGTATGCGTTTGTACTATAGAGAGAGAAAGAGGGAGAGATAAAGAGAAGCAAAGAGTGAGAGAGAGAGAGAACTGACAAGATGCAACCATGAAAAGCAATAGGAAGCAAGCTGGCTTGATTGAAACTCTCTCCATTATCTCTTGTTGTTTACCTTGAATCTAGTACTTTGTAGCTATGAATCATTTGCAGACTGTAATATATATAGAGAGGGAGCCATAATAAACAATTATACAATTATACAATTATCAATGGGAAAATGACATTTTTCTTTAATTATTCATGTATCTACTTCAATTATTTTAAAAACTAGAACAATCAAATAATAATATTCACTACCAAGCACCTTGTATTGCAACTGGATTGGACTCCCATATGGGATGCTGTAAGTTTGAGCCTCAGTCGAAGCGTTATTGATTCTTTGTGCTTCAGTAGTTTGAGAAAGTAGTAATGACTTTTTGTACTTATAAATTTAAAATAAAATATATTAATATGGATGTCATTCAAAAGATCTTTTTTTTAAGGATCATTCAAAAGATCTTAATTAGAACTTTTTAATGATATATTTTTCATACGTTAGTTGTATTTTTACAAAAAGAAAAAGAGACAAATAAACTCAAGTTAAAATTAACATAAAATTATCATATGAAGGAAAGGTGTAATTAATTTTAATTTTAAATGACATTTTTGTCTAAATAATTGATATTACAAAAATGTCCCTAAATTTTGATGGGAAAAACCTTTCCATGCACTTCTATTATTATTATTATTATTATTATTATTATTATTATTATTATTGATATATATATATATATGTGTGTGTGTGTGTGTGTGTGTGTGTGTGTGATTTTTCTCCTTATAAGTTAAATGAAAATTTGTACCCTTAAAATAAGGGCAAAATAGGTTTTAGGGCAAATTACACTACTGAAAATCAAGTAATTTTCGACATGTGGGTTGAACAGGAAGAAGCTAGTCAATACAGAGGCAGGATTTGTTGGTGCGAGGAGGCCAATCACAATTTGAGAAAGAATAATAAAATACATTAATATCCATTTAACATATTCTAAAATCATCATTATATTACAAATTTACTAAAATTTAGAATGTCTCTCTTGCATATCACGAAAATCATCTATAATTGAATCTATACTAAATTGTTTTGCAATTTGTTTTTCAATGTATACTAACAAACAATCATTAAGAAATTCATCTTCCATCTTGTTACTAAGACCATCTCCAACCATTGTACCAAATTCTGCACCAAAAAAAAATATTCTCAGCATATTCTTACACCAAATTTTTTCCATCTCCAACCCATTACACCAAATTCTGTACCAAATTTTATTCCTACACCCCTCATGAAGTTTATATTTATACTTTTATTCTTTTAACAAAACTAATAGTTGTAATTTAATAAATTAGACTTTAATTATATTTTATGTAATTTTATTTTTAATTAAATTATATTTAATATTAGTTTTGTTTTAATCGTCTTCTTGATAAGATATTTGAAATGATATAATTTAATTTTAATAATATACAATAAGGCGTGATTGGCTTAAAAATACACAATTACAAATTCATACAAAGAGAGCTCGTCAACCACTTAGAGGAGAAGAATCAAGCAGTCAGTTTACTCAATATTTTAATCATTTCGGAGGAAATGATGCTGGCCTAGGAGATTATTGAATTAAGTATGTTTAGAGTAGTTTTAATTAAGTTTTATGTGTTTGTTTTAAATTAAGTATGTTTAAAGTAGTGTTAATTAGACTTTATGTGTGTGCTTTAAATTAAGTATGTAATTTGCTTTAATTTTGTTATAATTGAGCTTTATGTGTTTTCATTTTTAATTAATCTATGTTCAATATTAGACTTGTTTTAATCGTCTTGATGAGATCTTTCAAATGATATAATTTATTTTTAATAATATAAAATTTATATTTAACAATATAAATTTTATATTTAACAATTTAACAAAATATACAAATATATTAAAACAAAAACAAAACAAAAAAGGAATTAAAAGAAAAGGAGAGGTCAAAAAAAAAAAAAAGAGAGAGAGATTTGGCGCAAGGTGAACAGTGCTGCGCCAAATATGGCGCAGCACTGTTCACCTAGCGCCATTTTTTTTAGTGAAATGGCGAGAAGATTGAAGCTGAAAAACGCCAAATTTTCCTCCAATTTGGTGCTTTGGCGCACGGTTGGAGATGGTCTAAGTGTAGTCTTTACTATATTCATGGCAGAAAAAGATCGTTCTGTAGTAGCTGTAGATATTGTAAGTGTGAGAATGAGAGTTACTACTCTGAACACATAAGGATATATGTTTGATTTTCTAGTTTTCACCAACCATTGACATAGATCAGAAATACTTTCTAGTGTTCTGAAATTAGGAAGTTGTTGCACATGTTCAAAATGTTCAAGTTGCGTTCTTAATTGTAAAATCTCATAATCTTCAAAGTCTCGAGGGTAAAACTTCTGACCACTTTGGTCGGGAAATTTGGACCAGCCCGACTATTCTCTTGGCCATTTTTTTCGACGGCTTTAGAAAAGTGTTCGCTATTTCTGACCACTTTTTTCAATAGTCGGAAATAGTGAGGAGAATTTTTCTGGATACTCAAATTGGTCGGAAAAGAGGTTGGAACAGGCGTTTCCGACCTAATTAAGGCGATTTCTGACCACTTTTTTCAGCAATGTCTCTACCAACTTGCAAACGCCATTAATTATGAATGATGTACACATCTCTTTCAGATCTAATGATGAACTGAGAATAATTAACTACATTGCTTTATCATCAAACCTATTGCTCAACTCTTTCAACTGAGAATCAATCACGGCATTAAAAATATCAAATTTGTAATGATGCTCAATTGTTAACTCATATTGTTGATGCCTAGTTATGTTCTACGTACAACATCTGGTAGCTCTATGGGTCCATAATGAATGATTCCATGGGGACCAGGGGCGGAGGCACATTGTTAGTGTAGGGGGCTTTGCCACCCCCCCCCCCCCCCCCCCCCCCCAAAAAAAAAAAAAATTAGTAATACTAATATCGGTGGAGCTGTGGAAGATTTAGAATTAACTGGGCGTCTTGGGCCCTTGGCCCCTCTTCCTCAAAAAAACATTAATAGTATATTATTATTTTTTTAGCCTTCTTCACCAAAGTATCAATCGTTATGTCGTGGAACCGTGTCCATCTTGCAAGGTAGACACGGTTCTATGTTCATAATTACTGAATTATATGTTCATAATTATAAACTTTATATTCATCATTATTGAACTTTATATTCACAATTACAGAACTCTATGTTCATAATTACTGAATTATATGTTCATAATTATAAAGCTATATTTCATAATTTTTGAACTTCATATTCACAATTATTGAATCTATATATTCATAATTACAAAATTATGTGTTCATAATTATGTTCACAACTATATGTTCATAATTTTTGAACTATATATTCATAATAATGAACAGTTTTACTATTGATTGCAATGCATCTTGTGTCATCTACTAAGTTGCTTATTCAAAATTTAAGAGATAGTGGATGTGATGAATTAATTGCAAGTGTGAAGTCTTTTTGTGAAACTGTCAACATAATTGTGCCGAATTTTGATACTCAATATATTGCAAGAAGAGGAGGTCTAGGCATCAACAAGATGAATTAACAATTGGGCATCATTGCAAATTTGATACTTTTAATGCGGTAATTCATTCTCAGTTACAAGAGTTGAGCAATAGGTTTGATGATAAAAATTATTCTCAGTTCATCGTTAGATCCAAAAGAGATGCGTATATCATTCAGAATTGATGACGTTTGCAAGTTAGTAGAGAAGTTTTACCATCAAGTTAGGAGTTAATTATTTTCAGTTCATCGTTATTCTCTCTCAAATTAATATTGGCCCCCTCTGCACCAACAAATCCTGGCTCCGCCCTTGATGGGGACCGAGGCCCTAGGAAGTGGCATTGCCAAACCCTTCTACCAACTAGTTAATTCAATTGTGAAAACGATGAAGCTAGGAATGCAAATCATTTTCGACAATAGTATGGTTGTTGTTGTCCCCTTGATACTACAAAACGGCCTTGTGATTGTTTTTACTAATGTTTTTGCGATTGTTCAAGAAGATATATCATATATATGAAGCTCATAGCCAAAAACCCAATATTTCAATTCCAGTATATGGTGTCTATGATGATAGCATGTGCTCTATAGTCTTTTTTTTTTTTTTTTTTCTTTTCAGGTGACGCGGAGATTCGAACTCATGACCTTTGACATAGAATTGACTCTTATATCAAATTAAAACATGTGTTTCATCTTAACTAAAAGTTTGAGCTGATAGTTAATGGAATTGCACATTTATGTTTATATATTATATGCTCAACAATCAACATATGTTAAGTAAGTAGGAGCTCTTTGATTCCTATCTAATCAAGCATGTTTCGAATTCTTGACACATAAAGAGCTCTATTTATATTGGTGACCTATGACATCATGATGGCAAGCCTCCAATGTAGCACTCTTTTGGTGAAGTGGTAGCGAAATTGATCTCTACTAGTGACAATGCCCAACCCTTGGGATCAATTTCCCAACTAATAAAGCTACCTTATAACTCTATCATACATAAATTCATATAAACCTATAATCTCACATTTGTATTAATTAAGTAGAGTATAATGACTAGTAGAATTGAGAGGCTAACTAGTTCTTATCCTTCAATTTATTGGGGAGGATGATAAAATTGACGAAAGAAAATTTGCATAAATGTTCTTTTAGTTTCAGGTTAAAATCCTCACGAAATTAGACAAATTTATTATCTAATTTACTAAAATTGCAACAACTTTACAAATTTAAAGGGTGAGATTTGCAACTTTATTTACAATTTTTGACAATAGAAGACCAAGAGAATCATATTCAAACAAATTAACCAAAATTGCATTTTTCACAATATAAAATCTGAATCAATGAATCGAATGTATTCAATGTATAATACTATAATTTCAATCAGCAGACAGCAGTTCTCTGAAAATTCTCTTTTTCAATAAAACTCCAACTATACCATAAAACTTCTTGAAGTATGAGAGGTAAGATCAAAGTCCACTACAATAAACCAAAATTTTTACAACAATATAGAAATACAAGGATGATAAAAGTAATATATTTTGCCTGTAAGAAACTATGGGTTCAAAAGAGAAACACTAACATCTATAGAAGAATCAGTTATGATAATTTCTTTGGAATTATCTTCTGATGTTGGGTGGTTTGGGCACTCAAACTTGAGCCTCACTTGTAAAGGTCGAGTTACAATGAGGCCTTCCAAATCTCTTTTTGATGCCAACAGATATGAAACGAGCAAATCTTTGCTTACCCTTCTAGTGGGGTCCAAACTATCCGCTATCTTGGCAGCCTTCTGCTCCCGACTATCCATGCCGGAATCTGCAGTCTTCCTCAGTTTCAAATACAGCGCAGCAGAGATAATGACCTAAAAGGAAACATTATTAGATAATTATATGGATGGTACTGTTTGTTTATGAAGTGGTTTCAATCATCTTCCAATCGAAAATGACCAAATACCAATTTTGGTCGACAGTTTTGGTCCACATATTTAATTTCTACCAATTTTCATCCATGACTATTGTTTTAGTGCCAAAATTCATAACACCGGTCACCCATCCGTTTAAGATATGCCGAAATATGACATTATTAAGGGTATTTTCGCCATTTCCAAATTAAGATCCCAATTTGAGCATTAATATAAGGATTTAAGGCCTAACATCAATCCCAATTCACAATTCTTCTCCTCAAATTAAGATAGGATGCGGAGAACTGCGAATTGGGATCGAATCTGAGCGCTTAAATCTCATTATTCATGCTCAAATTGGGATCTTAAGTTGAAAATGACGAAAATACCCTTAATAATTTTAGATTTCGGTATGTCTTAAACGAATAAGTGACCAGCGTGATGAATTTTGGCAATAAAACAATAGTCGTGGATGAAAATTGGTACTAAAACAATAGTCGTGGATGAAAATTGGTGGGAGTTAAACATATGGACTAAAACTGTCATTTTGCTAATACTCGTGGGACCAAAATTGGTATTTGCTCAATCGAAAATGGAGGAAACATGCATTATGGTTGTGGGACCACTACCTCACTTGTACCAGGACTGGTGTTGATGCAGCAATCAGTGAGAACTTTCCCTTCTGGCACAACTTCCGAAGGACTTGAGCTAAGCAGTTCTACGCTCGATTCAGTTGAGCTGTGTACTTCTTTGTTTGATTCTACTTCCAATTCCGATTCCCAGAAGGTTCGGTGGTCAAGTTCATCGTACCATTGTTGGGCAGCGCATACCTGTGCATATGACCATTAATCATTATCTACATAGAGCTAACAAAAACCTCAATAAGAGAGGTATATCGAATTAATGCACGAAAATGATAATACAGAGATTATCTGAGAATATGAAACCTTTTCAGAAGTGGAAACTTTCTCTGCTTCAGAGACTACTGTTGCTGCTCCTCTAACTTGGCGCCATATGCAACTTTCATTCAAGGGCTCCACCAGCTCAAATGACTTGGGTATGTCGATACTCAATTTTATGTCAACTTTACCTAAATATACAGCCAAAGTATAAGCCTAAAACTGATACATCAAAGTGGAAATTATGAGCATGATATCAAGAAGCGCATTAATGTTACAGTAGAAAAAATGTGAGTTGTAATAACATAAAAAGAGAAATCATAGGAAGTAAAAACCTGGCAGCAAGTTAAAAAGTTCAGCATGATCAACATGAAGTCCTGATAGTGCATCTTTACTGCAATTCAACATACAAATTTTAAAAACAGATATGCAATAGAATAATAAGATAATCATACAAGGGAAAGGAAAAAAAAAAAAGGCCAAGGATGCTAAACTTACGTAGCATATACTCGCTCCATAGGAAATGAGAACCAATAAGGAAGGCCAAGGATGCTAAAATTTGAGAACTGGAAGGGTGATAAAGTCCCAGATTTGCTATTGAACTTTAATACCTCCTGACCAACTTCAAAGACAACCTTATCAAACAACCAATCTACCATATGCAAATAACAAACTCATATTCACTTAGAATCCTTGTTTCTACCTGTATTACAAATGATTATATCATCTTGAAAAGTAGCAATGGAAGATATGAGATCAGCATATGGAATTCCCTCCAATGAGCAATCAGTATGCGTTAGCTGCTTCAACAAATCATTTGGTATTTGTTTAAGAATATTTGACTTCTCCAGAATAAGATGCCCACATTTCTCCAATATATTCGAGAATCCTTCAGTGTATAGAAAGTAGTTGATGATATAGTAACAAGCAACAAGAAATAAAGTGCCTTGGCAGTGGCTTCCATACCTTCCACAATTTCTTGGAGAGCCCCTGAGGCCAAGTCCAGGATCCATAAGGTCTGCAAGCTACAAATAAATTAATAAATGATAGTTAGCAAAATGATCCCAGTTTTATAAGCTATACTGTCACTCAACAACCTAGCAGGTCACTCATCCTTTCTTGAGTCAAAGAGGGTAAAGATCTCATGTTTATACTGTTTTTTTCCCAGGCACTCAACACAACCAAAACAACTCCTTCTCACAACTTGAATGATTTCAGAAAGAGGATGTAATGAAAAAGTAATTAGCAAGGTTAGCTTGAAAGACCCACACGCAAAGTGTTAAATAGGTGAAATAGTCCCACAAAATTACTGATATAGTGTTTTGTTTAAGTTCTAGGGAAGCTAATGGGAATGAAGCTCTGAGACCATGGTAAAGATGCTAGGTCTTACTTGCGATTAAGAACAAAGAGATCATTTTGGCATTTTGAAATATGCCAAGGGAATAGCAATGTTTTTGGAGGAAATTCATCAGATTTAGCCTCTATATCCTTCCTGCTCCAAAGCTTGCCAAAAATCCAGCTCCATAAACTATTGGAATCCTTATTTGAGTTCGTTGCTGGATACAATGTATCTAGAATTCTCCTCTCCATATCAGCTCTCCTGATGGCATGGTTCTTTCACACCAAGAGTAGAGTTTAGCAAAAATAAATACTGAATACTAGTATGAGAACTGAAGTCAAAAGAAAATTGAACAAGGGGCAAAACAGGAAGGAAAAAGGAAAAAGGTAAAGAGATATAAATATGTGTATTCATGACAACAAAAACATAACTGCACCTTTGCAGTAAAAGATTTAGTAGACATAAATAAGGGCAGTTAAGACCAGAAGATTGACCTGACATGCCAAATACTGAACTAGCACTCTTTTGTTGATAGAAAATAAAAACTCTGAAGAGCTTTCATGCATGTACCTCTGAGTCAGCAATGTACAAGCAATTGTCAGCAGCATGATAAAACGAAGCTGCAGGGCGCATTAACTTCGCATTTTCAAAGTCTCCATCTTCAAAACCAGGAGAGGAACCAATCTGAATTAAATAACAATATTTCTATTAGACTATTTCTCTTATTCAGTTATGATAATTTTGTAACATTTATTGATTAATAATAATATAGTTTAACAAGTCTGCAAGTGAAATGCATACAGAGTCTAGAATTTCTCCATTAGCATCAAATACAATGATCCGATGGTGATTACTGTCAGAAACGAAAACGCGATTTCCTTTCTCATCAACTGAAACACAACCTACAAGGAGAGCAATACAAAAGATTTTTTCTTTTCCTTTTGTTCAAGTAAAAGACAATATTAAGACAGATTACACCAAGCCTAAATAGATAATAAATTATTTGTAGTTTACGTTGTAGTTGTCAATGTTTTAGCCATTAGATCCCTATGGTTCTTCATGCCATTGGGGAAACGAAATTACAGGGACCCAGAGAAATCTATACCTGGAAAATAAAGAAATAAATTTCGCAAGGGAAAGCAGAGATATGGCTCCTTGAATACTTCAAGTGGTTTTTCCCAAGGACTATTCATATTATGCATGAAATTAGCGGTCTTCCTATCCTGAACTTTCAAATCCTTGATGACTGTTGAAGTGAAGCAAAAAAAAAAAAAAAAAAAAGAGAGAGAAAAGAGAGCTTATCAATACAATCATATAGATGGAAAGAAAAGAGGGTTTATCAATACAATTATATAGATGGAAAGAAAAGAGGGTTTATCAATACAATCATATAGATGGAAAGAATCATTGGAATTCATTGAAACGCAATACTAAACAAGGCAAAGTGGGACAGTGATGCTTTCTAGGGTTGTGGACTTGTGGTTACTCTCACAGGAATACATCAGTAATCCAAAGACGTTTCAATGAGTCCTATTTTATTACTATTAGACAGTTTAGTAAGTTAGAGATTATTAGAAAGTTATTTAGTTTATTAGTTCAGTTTTACTCATACAATGAGTTTCAGAATCTTTGTATTTTAGTAATTGAATTAGTTTGGGAATCCTTGTATTGCCCTATCAATGGAAAAACTAGTAATAATAACACCAAGCCAAAATATAACCTCCTCTTGGAAATCAGGGTGTTTTGGATATCAAGCAAACCAAACTTTATTTTTCAGCAATTGTTCTTTTCATCGTGTGACGTGAGACCATAACATTGGCTCTATTGCCAGCGATCACTCTTCACATATGACGGTTTCCAAAGAGGACTTTCACGACCTTTTCGAGACAGTTAAGGAGCTAAAATAGGTCATCACAACCTACATCCAAAATCAAGACACCACCCCCATAGTCCCATACTCCCATCCACCTTCATCCTCCGCCATCCAACCAACCACGGGTGATGCCACACCTCGCACTATTGATGCTTTTGTTTTGCAGTCCTCAGTATACCCAAATGGAATTTTCCTACTTTCTCGGGGGCATGGAGGACCCTCTCATCTGGCTCCATCGCTGAGAATCATACTTTTGCAATGCCGACACACAGATTCATGCCAAAGTTGAATTGGCAACCTTCAATGTGACTAGGGAAACTCAACTTTGGTACTACCAAATCTTGTGGGACAAACCACAGATAACATGGGGAATTTTAAAGACTACTATCAATTGTGTTTTGGTCTTCCTTGAAGCAATTATCCCTTGGGGAAATTAGTGAATCTGAAGCAACGATCTCGGGACGTTGATAAATACATCTCAGACTTCCAACGATTACTTGCCTAAGCAGATTCAGTAAGAGTAGATCAACAAGTTGATTTGTTCATAGCAGGATTAGATGTGCTTTGCATTGACATGGAGTTGTACCTCGCCTCATTTATAATTATAACTAAAAGAAAGTTTTACGTAATATATGCATGATGCATCAGAATAATATGTAAATAAATAAATACTCCATAATCAATACCATATTTAGCTCCTCAAGCACAGTGGTATTTCCACAATTAATACAACTTGACAAAACAAAATTAGCAACTACAGTGATATTTCCACATTTTATCCTCACATAAGGTGATCAGTTAAATATAACAGTAAACTACACATACCACAAAACTCGAGGGTAAATATGACATTTCACAAGAATTACAACTACTTTTGATCTCTCAACTATAGTGATATTTCCACATTTAATCTTGGACTATCAATTTGATTAGATTTGTTCCAATGGTTTGCATTTTTGTCAAATCCGGACAGAAAATGTCAAATGTCACCCATGAGTCTAGAGAAGGCTAGAAGCCTAGAATAACAATGAACCATCTTTCTGCTTCTATAGTGAAATCTAAGAGGTCATTCATACAATCACCACTGATGTGATAGAGACTAGAGCAAAAGCCACCATCTCTGTTGAGAAATACTATGAGTGCCCATTCCACATTGCAACGGATCTGGAAGTCCCGTGTAGTAAGCTATTTCCCATAGTCCGAACACAATATTCCAGTGTGCCAAAGATGATTCCTATTTCAGTGACCTCTCAGTTTCCACCATGGAAGCACAATAGTGCTTCATAATTTTCATGGCCAAAGTTTGCAATATGTAAAAAATGGATTTTAAGTTCTTAGGATATTAATAGATCTTTCACTTCGCAAAGCCTATAAGATATCTATAGAACTAACATATACATATCCATATGTTTAGAAGTAGGGGTGACCCAAAATCTGAGAAAGAATTACAAATTTAAATCCAGCACCTGAATCCAAAGTTACAAAATGATTTGATTCATCCTGGAACTAAAATTCAGCAAAACCCCAAAATATATGCATATATGTACACATCACACAGACTTCCTACTGACTCTCTTGGTTCTTGGTTCCTGGTTCCATAACCTACTATCTTGTTACAGCTATTTAATGTCAAAATTACTTCTAGAAGTAATATTTTATAATCTCTTTATCATACTACTACTGAAAAGATCATTGGATAATAAAATCTGACTATTGTCAATATTTCAGGTTTCTCACTGGGTGAGATACAAAAAGATCCATAAATTAATGTATAAGACTATAAGTTCCCAGAATTAGGTAGATTGGCTCTTCTGAGCTGTACTAATATTTTATATCTGAATGGTTCTACATTTTTCTGTTGTAGCTTATCAGTTTATGTACTTAAACTGTCAGTTTCTTTCTATCAAACCACCAAATTCAGATTTCATCAACCTGAAACAAAAATTCCTCAAACCAATGAACTTAATTTTTGGTTCGGCTTTTGGATTTGCCAAAATTTTCAGGCAACTAAAATATTTCTTAATTAGTTTTAAACTGATGTCTACCCTACTAGTAAAATACCATAGCATCTTGTTTGATGGACCAACTAGATTAAAATAGTGAAAACTTGTTTGAATATATAGCAAGGTAAAAATAAACAATTTTGGCATACCATCGTCAAGAATCATGGAATCCACTTCCTTCCCTTGGTAGATTATAGGACTCTTAAGGCCCCTGAAAATGATGCAACATGTCCCACCGGTAATCTAAAATTGGAATATAAAAAATTGAATAAAATGGAAGTTAAAAAGGACATCAAATACTTATCTAAATTAAGCAGATGAAAGATTCAAGACAATCTTAAAAAGAACAACTAATCTTGAGTATAAGTTGACATGGATCAAACCAATTCTACAACCTCACTAGTATTGACTCACAATATTATAAAGTATGGTCTTTTAACGGAAAATTATATCCAAAATCCCTCCTTTGAAATATCACATGTTGATTATGTGTTTGCAATTTTTGGCTCAAAGTGATGATATGCAACAAACCTTAGGAAAATTCTTGTTAGACAACAAAATAGGAAAGGTTATGTATTCCTTCATCACTCTTCGGAGCAAATGTGTGTAATCATCTTTAGAGAGAAGGGGAGATGTGCTATATTGATATCCCATTACTGGAAGGAAAGGATACCTGCAATTTCAAAAGGCTCAAATCAATTGAGAATATTATTAAAGAAGCCAATACAAAGTCAAGGGCATATTACCTCTGCTGAAGTAATTTGACTTTATCAAGCATGATAAAAAGGTCATGCTGTGACAAAGAGGAACCTTGAAAGAATTCAGCTACAAGAACTAAAGTAATGCCTTCTTTCTTAAAGAAATTCTTTTTCAACGCAATTCCGTTTAACCAACAATGAGAAGGGCCTGTACATTCGAGTAGAAGTGTAAAAAAGAAAGTTGTGGAAGATGGGGTGATCTGGCTTGTACACTCTATTGATTGTCAAATTCAGAATAGATAAAACTTTTTCAAGATTCAGTAACCATGAAAGCAATATCAACTATTTCAAAAAGTGGCAATGTCATTAAGGTATACTGAAAGATTCTCAGATACATCATGCACAATTATCACATGAGGGGTCTTGATCATAACAATGGCTCTCATAACTCAGTCCACAATGATGCAGCCTGGTTAATGGCAATATGAACACATAGCACAACTTGTGAAAGGGCCTATATAATTGCTGAAAAGAGATATCTAATGATGCAACTTTATCAAATATACGCTTAATACATTATTGTTGGGAATCGTGTTCAGAGAATTTATTTCACCTTCATGCTTGTTAATAGTAGATTGGATGAAGGACAATAAATCATGTTGCGGAAGAGACTCTTGTTTTGATTTTGATATAGTTGAATACCTGAAAGAGAGACAAGTTAGAAATGCAACAGCATCAAAAACAAAAGATGACTAAAATGCAATGCATTCTATCTACATATAGGAATTACTTCTATATACTTTGAAAACTGCAAGCAATTATTGTGTCAGAGATGTGTAAAGATAAACCAAACAGAAGAATTGGATCATAGAATTGAATATCTTAGACAAATAAAGGAATCTCTGCTCCAACTTTTCGAGAGAAAAGGTACTAGTTAGTACACATATATAGCCATGAGAGGATGGATCCCTGTAAGCCAAAAAATTCTCATTTCTTCTCCAATTCAAACTGAAACACTATTGATTCCTGGACATTACTATCTTTCTCCACTAAATGAACACGAGTACACGACTCATATAGAATCAAAATTAATGGCCATGGCATCATAAAACAATAAGGAAAAAATGAAATTCTAGAAGCAGTAAAAATGAAAAAATTTTACCTACGATAATCACAGCTTTTGTAATCATGTTTTTCAATGCTTCCAATGGATTTCTGAAGTGATGAGCTCAAACACAATGGAACTAAACTTCCAGCTCCTCCAAGAAGCTGATAACTTTTCCCTGATATGAATGAACAGTTCCATTGGAAAAATAACAAAAAATGTTTATTTATTAAAGATTGGAAATAATGTTCATCAAAATTTAGCATTGGTGTTTACCTGCATGATTTAGAGGTAAGAGTCTATGAATTTCTTTCAAGCAATGAAGTCTTAGAGCCACTGGTATTCCCATTTTATTAATATGGGTTTAACACCAAAATAGCTCCTTTAAAAAAGAAAAAGGGCCCCTATTAAGAACTGGATCTTGCTGTATTAAGAGATAAGAGAAAAGAAAGATTAATATGCTGCCTCAGAAAGACAATACATCTATCAGCATCATAGGTTACACAAGAATGTCAATTGAAGAAACAAGTTGGCATAACAAAAATCCAGCAGCTGCACCATGTTTCAGATATGAGTTCCAAAATTGAGAACCATAAAGGACCATGCATGATAAAACAGTTTCAAAGTGCAAATCATACACATCTTTTGACAGAAAAGTACCATAAAAATCCAAAAATTATCCAAATGAAATTAAAACAGGCAAAATTTAAAAGTTAAAACAGATCTGAGCATGTTGAAATAAAATCTACACTTCAAATAATGTGTCCTCAAAAAGCTTTTTTTATATTTAAAATACAAAAAGTACAAAAATACATGTTTAATTGTACTGATAATTCAAGCAAAACTGTTTGAAAAACATGTTTGGTTGACAAAGGCCTCGGCCACAAATTATTGGATTCTATTTTGCTTGCTTTTCTGTGTTTTTGTCCTGATTAGGGGTGGGCATTTCGGTCTTCCATTCGGTTTTTTTCAATTCCGGTACGGTTTCGGTTTGTTCAGTTTTGAAAAAACGAAACCATTTGGTTTAACATTGTAGTTCGATTCAGTTTCGGTTCGGACTTCAGTTTGGTTTGCGAATACCAACAAGATTTTAATTCATATCTCAAGTCAATAATTTTCTATTATATATGTTCTTATAACAATAGTCAATAGAGGCAGCTTATTTATCCTACATTCCTACTCATTAATTGAATCATCCTACCAAGACAATAATTTCAATGAACCACTACCTATTGAGTCTGCAAATAACTTTGTAAGCATTGAGTTTCCATATGGACCACTGTCCTTCTTTGAAGTCAATGAATTTAAAACATCTCTTAATCTGCATGTTCAGCATCAAAGTAGTGAGTGCATAGCCAAGAATAGACAGCAGGTTGAATAAATGAATGTTTTCCACTAAAGATGTAGTGGAAAATAGTCAAATACTACATTTTGCACATTGAGTGGAAATTTTCAGACTCATTGGTTAAGAGTTTAAATCAATTATTCAGCTTTTGACAAGCAATATACATAACAGGAAAAAATGGATAATCCAATTGAGCAACTAAAATTGTAAAACTTTGTGGTCAATAACTAGTGCTAATAATTAATTAATAGTCAATAGTAGTCCAATCAAAAGCAGAATGCAGGATATCCCACTGGGTTTCTTGAATCATTTTTTGAATAATGGCAATGAGCATTCTGAACTCTGAAGCTTCTCCTTGTGATAAAATCAGTAAATCTCATATGCATAGAGGTAGCAACACATACTTTCAGTATGAAACTAAAATTGCAAAGCAGCAATTCTAATTTGTTTTTAAAGATGTATAGTGCAAAATTTCCAACAAAACAAAGCAGTTGATTATCTCACAATAAAGGGAACAGCCTTAAAGGACATTGCAAATCCAATGGATGATAAACTGGTTTTTAAGTTAAAACTTACTAATATAATATAAATAATTGTACACCAACATCCAAAGATACACATATAAAGCAATATTTCAAAGTACATTGTATGGAGAACAGAATCAACACTTCAACTGTTCAATCATCAATGTTCAACAGAATCATCACTTCAACTGTTCAAGCCAAAAAAAAAAAAAAAAAAAAAAAAAAATCAAAAATCAAGTTCAAGGCTTCAAGCAATCAAGCCAGAAATCAAGGTTCAAATGTTCAACGGTACAACCAGAAATCAATGTTCAAGCCATAAATCAAGGAGAGGAGACCGGAGGAGTACCTTGGCTTCGTGGACAGGAGAGGAGATGGAGGACTGGTCTCTGGTCCGGCAAGGCGAGGCATGAGATGGAAGGCTGTTCTTTGGTCTCTAGTCCGGCGAGGCGGCGACGAGCAAGATTATTACTCCTAGACCCTCCATCCCATTTTGTTTGTTTGTATAATTAAATTAGGGAAAATGGCCACTTCAGTCCCGAGTTATAATGATAGTGATGACTTATGATCGTATTTATTTTTAGTCTCTCAGTTATAAGTGAAGTGGTGCATTTGGTTTGGATAAAATTGACGAAAAATTTTAAAAATATTTAAAAGTGTAGGTATAAAGTAAAAAATTCACATTTTATTCACTTTCTTATATTGAAACCACTTTTACAACATATTTAAACTTTCCACCATTCTATTTCAAGGTTTATTTAATTCCAAAAGCAATTCAATAATCTTCGTATGACTTGTTAGTAACTTGAGTCTCGTATGAGGAACATGTGACTCAGTACAAACAACAGAACACTTGATCATTGCCTTCAAGCATGTAAAACACACCATCATAAAAGTTTCTGATTTCACTTACTAAATATAATGGTAATCAAACCATAACTTTTGAAATACAAGAAGATATCTGATAATTGCATAATTGTTCATATTTATACCCCATGTCTATCCCATATTTAGGCTTGTTTTGCTTATAAAGTGTCACAATGTTGTTCAAAATGATCTTTATTTTGCTCATTTGATCCATTATGCACAATTCATTATCTTTGAGTAGAAATGAAGGATTTTAGATCATGTTGGATGCATTTGGAGTCAAGGGGAGCCAAGGTGAAGCTAAGGAGATGGATGCAACACTTCCAAAGGAGCCAAAGAGCTAGTGATTTTTCAATGGTGTTGATCATATGGACAAATTAAACCAAGGCAAAAGTGGAACAAGTGTCAACAAGCTGAAATTCTCGCACGGATTGGCCACTGTTCTGTTTTCAGGCCATATCTCGGTCTAAAAGTATCCAAATTAAGTGATTCTTGTTCCATTGGAAAGAATACTCAAAGGGCTACAATTCTTATAAAATACATCAAAGCCTAAAAAGGAAGCCACATGTGTCAAAATTGTCCTTGAAGTTGAAGTTTCAAACTTACAATCCAAAACTGGCCACTGTTTGGATTTTGGATCATATCTCGGCCTAGGAATGCCCACATGAAGTAATTCTTGCTCCATTGGAAAGAATACTCGAAGGGATACAACTTTCATGAATACCATAGTTTCAAATTCTGACATTTTGAAGGACAAAAAATACGGCCAAGTGCATGGCCGTGTATGTGGCCGTGTAATTTCTGTGCAAATTCCAGTGTGCACTGCCTTTTTGGACACGGCTAGGGACATGGCCATGTCGCTGGCCGTGTCACCTACGCTCTGCTTTATTTATGCATGAATTTTGTCATTTTTAACTTGGTTTTGACTCTTGTTAGAACCCTAGACACTCTCATTTACTTCCCTTCATATTTTTAGGTTAGATTAGGTTTAGATTTATGTTTCTTAACACTTTTGAAGCTTGTAATCTTGGATTTGGAGCTTGGATTTCAACATTTCAAGATTGTTCTTCCATTTTCAATACATAAGTTTTTATTCCTTTTATCTCTTTATTTTGCAAGATTTATGTTTATTACTTGTGTTCTTGTGTTCTTTATGCTATTTAATCATGAGTAGGTAGTTTATGGACTTGAGTTAGGGTTGTATTATCTATCTTGATGCTTGATTTGTGATTTGTGCAAAAAGGGGAAGAACTCTAACCTAGGGTTCTTGAGTTTATGAAGAATTTGTGTTTGTATATTGTTAATGCTTGGTGTACAACATTCATTGGCATGTTTTTGAGGATTCTTGGCCTCAATGAGAGTTGGATCAAGATTTCAAGACACTCCTTGCATAAACCCGATTTTTCCTATGAAAATTGGGGAAATTAGGGCTTTTAGATGTTTTGTGTTCTTAAAGAACTTAGAGTTGATTCACCACGAAAGTGGGCAATTCCTTGTTCTAATCATTGTTAATTTGCTCACGTGAGTGACTTATAGACTAGGATTCATACGTGCATCCCCTTTATTCCTTGGTTGTATGATTTTCCCCAATCCTTAGGTTGTGCTATGCATCTAGAAGATAATGTTCCCTAACTTGAGTCATATTCCTTTATTTTGTGTTTATCTTTGTGTATATATGTTAGTTTTACCATTTTCTTAAACTTTTAGTTTGCTTAGTTTCTTGTTGATTTCCTTATGCTAGTGCCTAGTTTATTGTGATTGCATATTGTGTGTCATATCCCACAATCCCCTGAGGACGACATTACACAACTGTACACTCACACCATCACTCATTTTTGCTACATATCAATATCAAAGTTCTCAGATATTTTTATGACGAATTCACCAAGGAAGTAACTTGAGATTTTTATTACATAAAATACTTATGTAAGCTCTGCAGTAACTTAATCAAGAATCGTATATCCTAACAATATATGAAAATTATTATATATATATATATATATATATATATATATATATATATATATATATATATATATATATATATATATATATATATATATATATATACCCATCACCTCCTCTGTCTTCTTAAAAACCAGAATAATTAATGAGGAACATAAGACTCAGTTATGAAAATTATAAAAACTTTTGTAACTTCTAAAACGATTATTGACTGTTGCATATGAAAAAAAAAAATTACACACTAAAAATCTCAATTTATTCCGTTGGTGAATTTATCATAAAAGCAACATGAGAAATTTGACATCATTTTGTAAATCAAAAGTTCTGGTTTGATTACCTTTGTTGCTTAGTAAAGAAAATTGAAATTTAAAAATTAATAGAATAGTGTGTTTCACACGTCTTAAGACAATGATCAAGTGTTTATTTGTTTGTGCTAAGTCTTAAGTTTGTTATACGAGAGTCAGGTTCTTAACAAGTCATATTAAAGTTAATAAAATGCTTTTAGAATTGAACAATCTTGAAATAAGAGGCTAAGAAGTGAAAAATAATGTCGTAAAAGTAGTTTTGATATAAGAAGGATAATAAAATGTGAAGGGACTAAAAATATATACGGTCATAACTCAGGGACTGAGTTGAAACTTGGGTATACCTCAAGGACCAAAGATGCAATTTTCCCATTAGATTATTATCTTATTTTTAATTCAATATTTTATAACTATTTTCACACGCGTTTGCGCGAATGATTTAATGCCCAATGTTTATAATTAAATAAATATTTCTTTAAAAAATTAAATATTTGAAAGTATATCAATGCAAGATTATATATTAGAAATTCATACATAAGTAATTTAATGTCAAATTTGTTTATTTAAATATGTAACTCATAGTATATGAATACAATGTAATATAGGAGATTCATTATAATTGTTACTAAACTTTTTTTAAATAGTAGTCAAGTATTTTTGTTGCAAAGGGTTATAATATATTTAATGAATGCACATATATACAAGATCAATGAATGAATCAACGGTACCCGTCTTTTTGGTGTTTTACTACGTATTCATTTAGGAATTTATATAAAGTAGTAAAAACTTTAAAATTTTAATTAATTATAATGTAACCCAAAGATATTGGACGATTGGTAAACAAGACAGTTTCGCTGGCTCACTGCTTGCCATCTACGGATGGACAATCTTAATTTTTAAATTGGAGCCTTAATGCTCCTTTTATAGGAGCCTCAATGCTACCATGCCATTTTTCACACCGATGTGGAAAAAGTGGAAAAACTAAGAGGAGCCGAACGTTCGGCTTCCCATATATCTTATTTTTAAAAATTTTATTTCTTTTATTAAATTATTATTTTTTAAACAATTATTAGTATTATTATTGGGGTTCGAACCTAAAACATTTCTTATTGAAATCAATGAGTAAGTTAACGGTGAACTAACAGAAATTAATGGAGAAGATAATATTTAACGAGAAAGTTAACAAATAATCAAATAATTAAGGATAAATTAGGAAATCACAAGGAAAATTAAAATATGATCAATCTGAACCATTCATTTGATTAAAAAATTTGGCAGTCATTTTTCTACCCATTATAGACCTAGGCTCTTAGTATAGTAGAAGTAGATACTGTTTAATATCTACTAGGAAAATACTATGCTCTCATTTTTTACTCCCACAACCATAATTTTGATATAGAAAGTATTGGGACTTACATGAAAAAAGTAGCTTGTCAATGTCTGTCATATCGTGATTAAAATTTAAGGAGTAAGATTTAGGAGTTCATGTAGTAGAACTTTATCTACTAATCTACAAATCTACATGGTTTTGTCCAAAACCTCAAAACAATGTATGTGCGTCATTAGTGCTTCGTCCTATATTATCAATTTGCTTTTGATTATCAGCAAGGTCACAGCCTTACGATATATTGGACTTGAAATCTTCATTCTAAGAGAACAGTATAGCAAATTTGGAATGCGTCGTACTACCTCCCGGCAAGAATAAAGATGTTTTTCCACTCGAAGCAACGTTCATAACAATATTACTGCGATTCCTTATCTTTGCCGATAACGTTCTCCACACGAACGTCTTGCCTGTTCCTTCATAATCATACACAAAGAATAATCCACCTCCATTGAAATCTATATCATTCATCACAGAGTCGTAGACATTCATTTGCTTGGCGGTCAATTGTGTTACTAACGATTCATGCGCTGTTTTCAACGATTCCTTGTCATACACCAATTCTTCGCCTAACAACATGTTTCCAATCAAACTCATGCTACTTTCTTCAGGATTTGGCATTTCTGAAAAGTGCTTCAGCCTCTTCTCCCACAAAGATAACAACTTCTCCAACTCCACAATAGCAAAATGTTTCTTATCCGAATTCGATAACACCAACTCTTAAAAAGGAAAAAAAAAAAACAAAGAAATCGACAAATTAGTTTATTTAGAAATAATGATAAGCAAATAACAAAGTCGAATAAATATATGGGAGCTCGATATACCTAGATTATGTATGAGATGTCTACGTTGAAACCATGCATCCTCGACAAGAAATTTCCAAACGGCATTCCACACTACCTCTGGCCTACCTAGATTATATTTCTTTTAATTTTTTTATAATAAATTTTTTTTTTTTATAAATAAAACATTATAGACATCTAATTCTAAATTAATTAAATGCATATGTATTATTTTTTGTTGTAGTTGTTAGAAAAAATAGCATAAAATGACATTTTAAGTAGCTATTTTGTGGTACAAATATCAATGGGGTCCACTTTCAATTTGGATCGAGTCAAAGTGGATTCGGGTTCTTCGTATTGAGACGAAGAGATTGATATAATGGGTGAATAATATAATAGAGGGTAAATAAGGAAAATCATTAAAAAAAATACTAAAATCAAAATAATATGAACCATTCATTTTAAGAAACAAATACTACCGACATTTTTTTGTTCCAGTTAAAGGCCTAACATTATTGTCTCTTATTAGATTTGTAGATAGAAATAATATGAACCATTCATTTTAATAAACAACTGACATTTTTTTGTTCTAGTTATAAGGGCCTACCATTATTGGCTCTTATTAGATTTGTATGTGTTGTATACTAGTTTTTTACGCGCATTGCGCGATTGGGATAATGCCCAATGTTTTTCCTAAATAAGTATTTTAAAGTATATCAAAGCAAGATTATATTAGAATTGTTAATGCATAGATAATTGAATGTTGAATTTTCCTATTTGATTTTACAAATGCAAGATAATATAGTCAAGATTGATTATAATTGTCAATAAAATAATTATATGGGTATGGTTGAAACCAAATACGGGACATAAGGAAGAGCAAATAAAAATTAAAGCATAAAATATTAAATATATACTAATATTGTTTGAAGAGATTTTGTGGTTAGAGTTCTATTAATACTTTAATATTAGAATTAGATTAATGTTGTAGTTATAATTCTATATTATACTTTAATATTAGAATTAGACTAACGATGAATTAATGTACTTAATGGAAAAAATAATGGATCGGATAATCATATAATTAAGGATAAATTAGGAAATCTAACGGATCAGATGATCATATAATTAAGGATAAATTAGGAAATCTCAATAAAAAATTAAAATTTGAACAATCTGAACTATTTATTTGATTTAATAATTTGACGGTCATTTTTTCTTCCCAATGTTTATAATTAAATAAATATTTGAAAGTATATCAATGCAAAATTATATATGAGAAGTTCAACATGAGTAATTTAATGTCTAATTTGTTTATTTAAATATTTTATTCATAGTATATGAATAAAATATAATATAGGAGATTCATTATAATTGTTACTGAACTTTTTTTAAATAGTAACCAAGTATTTTTGTTGCAAAGGGTTCTAATATATTTAATGAATGCACATATATACAAGATCAATGAATGAATCAACGATACCAGTCCTTTAGGTGTTTTTCTAAGTGTTTATTTAGTTCAACCATTATTGTTGAATAAATTATTATGGATAAAAAAATTCCTAATTTAAGGAATTTAGATGTAGTAAAAATTTAAAATTTTTAATTATAATGTAACCCAAAGATATTGGACGATTGATAAATATGATGTAACCCAAAGATCAAAATGCTAAAGAAAGTGTTTTAGTTATTCAACAGTTTGAAGCAACAATTTGTTCCAAACCCGTGAAAATAAAAAAATTACAATTTACAATATTTTCACTTAGGGTTTTTTTAGAATGATTTCCCTAAAACACGTCTATATTTAAAAAAAAATTATTATTAAAATTATTATTATTATTATTATTATTATTATTATTATTATTAAACTTATTAAAATTATGATTATTATTATTATTATTATTATCATTGTTATTATTATTATCATTATTATTATTATTATACCCTTGCTCATTTTAAATGTTAATTTAAACAGCTAATTTTTTCAAATATCTTTTTACCAACCGTTAATATAATTCGCTGGTCAAATCTGCTAACGCTAACCGCTAACTGCTGATTGCCAAACAAGGACATTGCGAGGTAGTTTTTCAATTCAATTTGTTGTGTGATTTGAATACTCTCTTTGTCAACAAATCTCTCATTCCCCTCCAGTAGTTAATATGATTGACTCTATTAATTTAAATTTTTTAAAATTTTTTCATGGTATTAATAAAATACTTGATAAATAAATATATAGCATTATTTTGTATTATAACTTTGATATTTAATTAAAAAATAGTGCACAAAAAAGATAATAGACAATGTAGTGAATATAATCAATTGATGAATTTGAATGTAAATAATTTTTACATTGGAGAAAAATAAAGACAATATAACTAATGAAATTATTTCTCTTAATTAATTTGTTGATAATGAATAATTTTTTTTGTAGGGACAATGTAGCGAATAGCGAATATAATCAATTGATGAATTTGAATTTTGAATGTAACGAATTTTTATATTGGAGGAAAATAAAGATGATATAACTAATGAAATTATTTCTCTTATTTAATTTATTGATAATAAATAATTTTTTTGAATAAAGGCATTGTATAGTAGACACATAATTCTAAATTAAAGAAATACATATGTATTTTTTTTGTGGTAACTACTAAATTATTATTTAATAATATCTACTATACTAATAAGAGCCCAAGAGAGTTAGGCCTATAATGGGTAGAAAAAATGGCGGTCAAATTTTTAAATTAAATTAATGGCTCAGATTGATTAGATTTTAATTTTACATTGAGATTTCCTAATTTATCCTTAATGAATATGATTATCCGTTAACTTTTCCGTTAAATATTATCTTTTCCGTTAGTTTCTGTCAATTCACTGTTAACTTACTCATTGATTTTAATAAGAAAGGTCTCAGGTTCGAATCCCATCCCAATCAAATTAAAGTTGACATAATTAGTACTCTATTTTACTCTTATTAAATTATTAATAAATTAAATTAATAATTTAGTAGCTACAACAAAAAAAATGCATATGCATTTCTTTAATTTAGAATTATGTGTGTACAATGTCTTTATTCAAAAAAAAATTATTCATTATCAATAAATTAAATAAGAGAAATAATTTCATTAGTTATATTGTCTTTAAATTAAAGTGAGAACTAACTCGTAATGTCCTTGTTTGACAATCGGCAGTTAGTGGTTAGCGTTAGTGGATTATATTAGCGAATTTGACTAATAAATTATATCAATGGTTGGTAAAAAGATATTTGAAAAAATTAGTTGTTTAGATTAACATGTAAAATGACTTAAGGATATACATATATTTAATAATAATAATAATAATAATAATAATAATAATAATAATAATAATAATAATAATAATAATAATAATAATAATAATAATAATTGTTTTAAAAATAAATAAAAAAATAGAATTAAGCCAATCATATTAACTACTTGGGGGCATTCAAAAAAAAAATATTAACTACTTGGGGGGATTTATTGACAAAAAAGAGTATTTAAATCACACAACAAATTGAAGTGGG
The DNA here is from genome assembly GCF_001879475.1 of Ipomoea nil. Classification (NCBI taxonomy): domain Eukaryota; kingdom Viridiplantae; phylum Streptophyta; class Magnoliopsida; order Solanales; family Convolvulaceae; genus Ipomoea; species Ipomoea nil. The sequence goes on from NW_017618711.1 coordinate 4,087,097, forward strand.
AAACTATCTCGCAATGTCCTTGTTTGACAATCAGCAGCTCTTCAATATTAGTATATATTTAATATTTTATGCCATAATTTTTATTTGCTATCCCTTATGTCCCGTATTTAGTTTCAACCATACCTATACAATTATTTTATTGACAATTATAATCAATCTTGACTATATTATCTTGCATTTGTAAACTTAGAATTGCATATTTAAATACGCAAATTTAACATTCGATTATCTATGCATGAACAATTTCAATATAATCTTGCATTGATATACTTTAAAATACTTATTAAAAAAAAATTGGGCATTATCTCAATCGCAACTAGTAATATAATAAGAGTAAAATAGAGTACTAATTATGCGAACTTTGATTGAGATGAGGTTCGAACCTAAGATCTTTCTTATTGAAATCAATAAGTTAACGGTGAACTAATAGAAATTAACAGAAAAGATAATATTTAACAAAAAAGTTAACGGATAATCATATTCATTAATGATAAATTAGGAAATCTCAAAGAAAAATTAAAATCTGATCAATCTGAGCCATTCATTTGATTAAAAAATTTGACCGTCATTTTTTCTACCCATTATAGGCCTAACTCTCTTGGGCTCTTATTAGTATATAATAATAGATAATAGATGTATTGTAGATATAGAATATATAGATTAGTCAATATTCATAATATAGACATATTATTTTATATTCAATTGACTCATAATTTAAATTATGAAAAGAATATACATTGATATTTTGTAATTACGTCCATAATGCAATATGGAAAGAATCAATGGACACAGTAATACATAATTGAAATTATTAACTCATAATTAAAATTATGGAAAGAATATACATTGATATTTTGTACTTACGTCCATATTGCAACACAAAATATTATGAATTATACATAGACTAATTATATACACACGGATATTACATAAATGCTCTTAAGTTTTGAGGAAAAACTTGGCTAGGAGGATTTTACTTTTAATTAATTATTATATATAGAATAATATAGATATAGATATATTAATATTAATTAATTAATTAATTAATAGATAGATTTTAAAATGCTAGTATGTGTAATGTGTGTATAACTGATCCAATTAAAATTTGGGCTTTATCTACTGATTTTGATGAAGATCCAACCCAATACTTTTAACATTAAGCCCAATATGCTCCACCCAAAGTCCCAAACCCTAGCTTTATAAATTCTAGTTTCAATGTTTAACGCAGCTGTTCAGGCATTCTTCCGAGTCTCCATCTCTTCTTTCGTTTCAGAGTTCCGGTTTTCTTTCACGAAATGGTGAATTTTCTCGCAACTTGATTGGTTTTGTTTTGTTCTGGCATTTGATTTATGTATAATCATACTAATTTATATGAATGTGTGGATAATTGCAGGTTCTCCCAAACGATATCGATTTGTTGAACCCTCCTGCTGAGCTCGAGAAGAAAAAGCACAAACTCAAGCGCCTCGTGCAGTCTCCCAATTCTTTCTTCATGGTATGTTCTCTCTTACTGTAGGATTGGTTCTCTGTTTTGTTAGCTTAAGTTTGTTCAGTATTGTTAAATGTTTGCTTTGCTTTGTTTGTGTTTTGATTTTGATTTGATTTTCCTTTTGTGATTGTGGTTTTCTTGTAGGATGTCAAGTGTCAAGGTTGCTTCAATATGTGAGTAATATGATTATGATTTTTTGTTGTTGTATTATTGTATGAAATCATTCTTGAAATTTTATAGTTTAGTTACTTTAATGGTGATTACAAAATGAAATTGAATTGATCCGATATGTACAGAACCACTGTGTTTAGCCACTCTCAGACTGTTGTGGTGTGCGGGAACTGCCAGACAGTATTGTGCCAGCCGACTGGTGGGCGTGCCAGACTCACGGAGGGATGCTCTTTCAGGAGGAAGGGTGACTAAAGGCTTGATATTGTCTCTTTTTTTGTTTGAAGTTTGATATATTCCTAAAATTTTGAATTTTAATGTGTAGTTTATGTTGAGACTTGAGTTTTAGATAAACGCTGTTATAAAATTATGTGTTTGACAAATTATGTTTTTGAATGATAGATTCTGTTTCGTCTAGCAATGTGTGGCTCTATTTTATTTGGAGTTAATATATATTGTGATTGCCATTATGTCTCTGTAATTGTTGATGCATTTATGAAATTCTGGCCAAAGCTATGTTGATTCTTGTGTGAAATTATTCAATCTTTATGAAATTCTGGCCAAAGCTATGTTGATTCTTGAGTGAAATTATTCAATCTGTCTTTCTATATACTGCAAAAGATGCTGTTGAACTTTGGTCATTACAAATATCTTGAGATTTGCAGCTTATTCTTGAGTTCTGTTTTCATTCTATCTTTCAAGACAAGAACATGGTCTCTGCTCCCGAATATAAAATGCACATTAACTCACTACTCTTGACCGCTATGTCAAGAACGTGTGTTCCTCGTAATATGCACATGCAGTCACCGGTTTTGAGTACACATTGCTACTTACAATGTATGTTTTGTTGCATTTTTTGTCATGGCTCTATTATAATTTGTTTGAAGATGATGCATGCTGTTGATATGAATGATTTTTAATTGCCATTTGTGATAATTATTAGAAAATGCAGATGTTGTCAGGTAGGCACTCTGATTTCTCATATCTGTGCCGCCATCAATTTGAGCAATGCTTTGCTATCTTTAGTTTTTGGGATGATGAGCGAAACTTTAGGACCCTTTCGAGTGCGAGTACCTGCCTTGTGACCTTAGCAGGCAAAGGATCACAAGAAAGTAAATCACCCTAGGTTACCTATAATTGACTGGATCAAACTAGGGTCCAAGATTTGAACTTGTGACCTTGCTTGTCATCTTGGTTAGGGTTACCCTCATCTTTAGTTTTCTTTCCCCTACAAATTGTGTCATCTGCATATAGCTTTGGAGCAGCCAGGCTCACCCTGCTCTTACTGGACAAACTTAGCATTCTTTGTGGAACAAAACAATAAATTTCACTGATATGTTCGTTCACCTTGTCTACTATCATGTTTATTGAAAAGCCTTTACTAGCATCTTCTTGCTTCCACTTTCTTATTTGGCTCTTTATTTGTTTTCTTCTTTGATCTTTATGTGTTTTGTTCCTCTGTTCTTTTTTGATGCCTTAAATGGAGAAATCTTGTGAAACTAACTATTATATTTTGTGAAATTCCCTCCCACTTCCTCCAATCTTGTAAAGCTATTAATAAAACTAATATTCTATCTTGTAACTCATTACTTAATTAAGTCTAGCAAGTCATTAAAGCAACTTAGCTATTTACTTGCCAGTCATTAATGCTTCACTGTTTCAATAGAACCCAAAAAATGCCTAAAATTACATATGGCCAATTTATCAAATAGGCGTTCAAATTATACTCAACAATAATTTGTTTCCTAAGCTGCAGCAAGTTGAAACATAAATTGCAGAGTTAAAGTCAGACAGTAATACAAATCTAATTACACCCAACAGATACACCTAATTGATTGGATTCCTTACTCTAGCAGATGCAAATTGTTTAGCAACAGTCTATTTACAAAAGATTCAAAACCAAAATACCTTATTATTTTTATTTTTATTTTTGTTATTTATACAATACAGTGTGAAGTGTATTTTTATTTTTGTTATTTATAGTGTGATTTTATTATTTTATATGTTTGTAACCGTATTAAACAAAATGCCTAGTTCAACTCTAAGAATGCAAGCTAAGATCAACTAGGTCTTTATTAAGAACTGTTAGGAGTTTGATTAAGAACTGTTCTTCCTCCTTTTTCTCACACTAAACAATACTTTATTCACTTCATTTTGTTGCTTGTTTTTCGCAAAAGACATAGTGGTTAAGCCTGTTCATTGAAAAAAAGATTTAAGAACAATTGAATTCACGTGAAAACAAGATTCAAGAACAATTGAAAAATTGGTATATACCCTGAGAGATCAGGTTACTCACCCTGTCAATATTTGTGTGAGGTGTGGATGCTTTTTGATCGTATTTTTTGGGATTTTTGATCATCTTCTTGGGCATATTCTTAGTTATTGTGTTAGGTGTGTAGATTTTTAGATTTTCTTATATGCTTTTAAGGTTGTTGTAGATTTTTTTATGCTTTTAAGGTTGTTGATGCCAATCACTCTATCCTACTAGAGTATAATGTTTCAGTACAGAAGAATGAAAAGAAAGAGACAAGAAAACAGAGGAAAAGAAATAATAGATGATGTTTATGTGTGCTTATAGTCACCTGAAGTCATAATTTTTGAGGTTTTTTTTTAGTGGCTATAGGATTTAATGAGTTTTGTTGGTGAAGTACTCCATACTGGTCTATGTTGTATTCTCCGTCACTCTGTAGAATTGTGTCAAAAACTTATCGGAAAAATTATTGTGAACTGTAGATCTACACTGTTAGCCGCACATCAATTCTCTCATGATCATAAAATGCTTACGAAGGCTAGGAGAGAATGAGGATGTAATCCTTATGCTAAAGTAAAACAATCAAACACCTCTCCCCGATGCAGAGATTTTGAAAGACAAGAAAGTGATGGTAAAAGAGAAAGTGATAGTAAATGATTGAAGAAACTGGAAATCTTCCAAGGTAGAGTAAGTAAGAGAGTGTTAGGCATATACAAGTTTTTGTAATTCGAATGAAAATAGTTCTAATATTACATTATTTTAGTTTTAGATTTAGGATTTTGATTGTAAATAGTTTTGAATTAAGAAAGTGAAACCTAGTGCTATAATCACATTATTAATACTTTTTTCTTTTGTATCTAATTATTGTCACTAATTAAACTAACACATTGACAAGTTTAATAATATTTATGGGGTAACTAATCAAATTATAAAAAATTGTGTTTGGTAAAATAAAAAATTTGGTTTTACTTAATGACTCAACTAATGTTTTAAATTCGAATGGAAATATATGCTATAAATTTTGACGAGAAGTGTATTTTAATTTGAAAAATTGTACCTTCAAATTTACTTGTATTTAATCAAATCATAAGTGTCAAAAGGATTTTAGAAGCAGCAAAGTTTTTAGGAAATTACTTATAAGCAACGAAGATTTTGGAAGCAAAAAAAGATTTTTGAAGATTTTCTATAATAAGCAAGAAAGGTTATGAGAATATTTTGAAAGTCATCCACTAGCAATAAAGATTTGAAGCAGTTGAGTTTTCAAAAAATTAGAAGCAACAAAGGATTTTGAATTTGAAAACAAGTTTACATGCAACAAAGTTTTTGAGAAGAAATTATGTTGAAAACATAAATTTCAAATTTGAAACACAAGTTATAAAGAGTACAAATTTGGAAGGAGAACAAGTTATAAGAAGTACAAATTTAAAGCACAAGTTATAAAGAACACAAATTTGGAGCACAAATTATGAGTAAAGTTTTAAGAGCATGAATTGCAAAAACAAGGAATTAGCAGCAAGGGTTTGAAGCAGAAGTGAGTATACAATTGAAACTCTACCATATTCAAATTCTTACACAAGTTTCAAGAATGATACACATCAAATGGAAAAAGTTTTAAAAGTTAATAAAGCATGTTTTCTAAACCAAGTAGCAGGATCAAAATTTCAATACATCAAATCAAGCTACAACGGTCAAGATCATAGATAAAAAATTGTTATTCCAACGGAGACAATTTATATAAGGGCATGAAGACTTGAAGGGAAAAAAAAAGAGAGGAGACATAACAGAGCAGAAGTGATGCAACTATTCAAAAAAAAAAAAATCATTCTAAGTTCAAAGATATTCATATCATTCTTCATATGTATATTGCGTAAAAAAGGAGACTAATCTTTTAAGTCTCAAACGTTGGAAAGAAAATTCTTTCTTCCTTGTATCACAAATTCTCTACTAAGGGTAGATAGAGGAGAGGAACAAGGAGTTGTGAAATTCTAAGATTAGTGCTGGCTTTGCGACCAAAGCACTAAGTCTTATTCATTATTGTATCTTGTACCAAAGTGGTAGATATAGTGATCAATTCTTTCTGGAGATAGGAGTAGAAAGATTACATACACATTCGAACAACTATAAAAATTCTTGGCCATTATTTTACTTTGAGCTTTACTTTTTTGCATGCTTTTAACTTTCACAATCATTTTAAGTTTTCAAGCACGTACTATACATCACATAAAATTATTCCGTTGTGCATAAACTAAGGCTTGAACCCACACCCTTCCATATGGGAGTACAACCCGAATACTATTAGACCACAAGGTCTTGACACTTTTTTTTTTTTTTTTTTTTTTTTTTTTTTTTTTTTTTTTTTTTTTTTTTTTTTTTGTATCTAGCTTACTTAGAGTTAAATTTGAAAAAGTTTAAAAAGTCTATTCAACTCTAGGCTTTTTACCACCCAACCGAGATCAACAAGGACGGAGCCAAAGGGGGAAGTGAGGGGGGGGGGGGGGGGGGGCAGCTGTCCCCCTCACCCCACCCCCACTCCATATATAATCTTTGTATGTATATATGTATATATAGTACAAGATTTAGTAGTAGTATAAAAAACTATTAAATGTCAACAAGAAATGAGTTAGATTAGTCGGTAGAACACATGTTTGGCAATAGTAAAGGTTAAGGATTTTGAATCCTTGGCATTAACATAGTTTTATAGTTTTTTTTTTTTTTTTTTTTTTTTTTTTTTTTTTTGACTCTTCCCCTATAGCTTCAACACAGTCACATTTTTAATAGTTTTTTTAATATTTAATACACACACAAAACATTTATAATGTGTTTTCTATTCAAATTATTTTATCAAATTAATTATGTTTCATATTTTGTTAAGGATTTCGTATCCTTGGCATCAACATAGTTTTATAGTTTTTTTTGCCTCCTCTCCTATGGCTTCAACACAGTCACCTTTTTAATAGCTTTTTAAATATTTAATACACACACACACACTTATAATGTATTTTCTATTCAAATTATTTTATCAAATTAATTATGTTTTATATTTTGTTATGATATTTTTATAAAGTTTCGATGTGTTTTATTTTTCGCCCATATCCAACAATATTTACAACTATATTTCTTAGGTAATTTATTTATTTATTTTTTAAATTATCTTTTTGTTTTAATGTTTCGCCTTTATTGGAAAAAATTTCTGAATCCGTCCCTACTTCTTCTCCCCCTTCAATCGAATTTCTGGCTCCGTTCCTGGAGATCAATATAATATTATTATAGCTTTAATTTCTTATATAGATATATAAAAATAGACAATGACTCAATTCTAAAATTAATAGAAAATCAATGTGATTGTCACTTTCTTAATATATATATCCTTTTAAAAGTAGTTCCATAAGAATTCTTGGCTGCAACTTTCTGCCTGTCTCAACCACCTCACACATTGGGAAGTTCCTCATCACGTACCTTAGCTTGGAGATGCTGCAAAACATAATTGCTAAGATAGATGTACATCAATTCTCATCTTAATCCTCCTCTGATCTATTTTGATCTTGGATTTGCATCTTCTTCTATCATTTCTCAATTGATCAGTGAAGCATGGCAATTGTACGTGCCTAATAATATAATGCCACACCATCATATCCGTGTAATGCAAACGGTTGATCCATTCATCAACCTCGGTGGCTCTCTTCGTCTTCCAACTATATATTACGGAGTATGATTTTTCACATTTGGTCATCGTCTTTTAATTTGGACGAATTAATTAAATCCTTTTTCACCAATAATCCTTCGGTCACATCATCGTGACGTTAATTTGATGTCAAGTTAAGGGGTATATTTATCTTTTCGTAGCGTCTCCTCAATCCTCCCCGTCTGCAAAAATGAAAGGTTAATATTAATTAGCTTTCTTCAATAATATTCTTGTTAAACGAGTTAAACCAGCAAGTTACTCAATGTTTTACATGTTTTTGATTTGGTAAAAAAAGGTCACCGGAATTAATTCATAACGTATTGTTACATAGTTGAGTTTGCATTACAGAAGATGAGTTTACTAGTATTAAATTTTTTGAATGGGTATGAAATTATTGAATCGTTTGGTATTGGCATCACAGATGGGAAGAATATTCAATATTTATGGGAGAGAATGGAGGGGCAGAAATCAATCTTCAGTGTGTCACGATCATCGATAATCGGACGGTCCGGCGTGACGGTAGAGTTGTACCACACTCAAAGCGAAAAGTACCAGATCGAAGGGTGCTTTAATTTGCGCAACTAAAGATGGAAATGAAGATGATCAAGACACACAACCTAAGAAAAAATGAGGATACCCCTTAATTTCAAGTCAAATTAACATTGACTTAATAGAAGAACCTTTGGTGGAAAAATTTTAATAGTCAAGATTTAATTCGTCCAAATTAAAAGATAAGGATCAAATGTAAAAAATCATGATATATAATCGGAGGACTTTTGTTGGAGTGGAGAAGATTGAGAAATCTTGGAATGCAGAGTGAGTGAGGGAGCGCATATATAAGTTTTGGTAATTCGAATCCAATTTGAAGGGAAAAGGGTTCAGAAAGTGTCAAAGTTTGTAAGTGATAAATGATAATGCATGATCATCTAGCATTGTAATTAAGAAAATAATGGTAAAAATTATTTTAGTTTTGAAATTAAGAAAGTGAAGTAATATAAACCTAGTGCTAATCAAATTACTAATCTAAATTCTCACTATATATATATATATATATATATATATATATATATATATATTCATATACTTATTATTTTAACAGTTATATTGGCCCGTCGCTAACTGGTCAAAAGTTATAAAACAAACATTATTAGTATTAGTATTACTATTATTAGTTTTATAAATTATGTTTTATAAGGATATATGTTAAGTATTTTTTACTAGAAGTTCGTAATATTATTGTTAGTATTTTTTTTTTACTTGAAGTTTTTTTTTTTTTTTAATACTATTTTGTACTATTTCATATAAATAGTTTTGTTTGAAAATACTATTTAATATCATTTAGGTTATTGACATATAACGCCCAACTCTAATATTGATAGCAATAATGAAATTGAGAAGGTTGTTGGGGGAGAAGAATAAGTAGTTGAGGAATTTGAAGCAGAGTTTTATGAAACCATTGAACATTTATTGGCGACATATGATTGAAGCAAAGAATGAGAGAACCCTCTCATTTTCATCTCTAACTTTCCTTTCACGTGGTAAACTCCTTTGGTAAGTTTCTGGTAGATCCACCAACGTGGAACTTGCCTTTCATGGACGATGTGGCCGGAGCGTCGCCGTCAGCCACCCAACCGGTGGTGGAAGGTGAGGCACGAAGGGTCGTCCACACAGGTAAGAGAGTGAAGATCATTAAGCGTTCTTTTGCGGAAACTGCAGCAACCCACCCCATGCTAGACGACGATCCCATGGCGGAAGTGACAGATGATGACTGGCTGGGTGAAGGCTTTGTGGTAGAACCGGACAAAGAAATGGAGGATATGAGGGATGGAATCCCAATTGCCAAATTTCCCAAAGCCTTCCGAGAAGAACTGGTGAAACCTTGATCAAGGCTCTTATAATCAAGTATCTAGGGAAGCCGTCGGCCTTCCCGCTTCTGAAACAAAGATTGATCAAACTGTGGAACATTAACGAGAAGGTGGAGATGATAGACATCAGCTTCAGTCACTACATCATCCGCTTTAACGTAGCTGCTGAATACAGGCACGTCCTCCACGATGGTCCATGGAAACTGTTTGGTTGCTATGTGATCCCTCAGAGATGGAGGCCAAACTTTGATCCCCAGACTGCTAAGATGGAGAAGATGACTGTGTGGGTTCGTCTACCGGGATTATCAGCGGAATACTACCGCAATGATGCAGTCAAGAATATCTTGATTCATGTGGGAAATCCGATCAAGCTAGACAGATGCACATCGGGCGTGGATCGTGGGCTCGATGATATGGGTTCTCGATCGAGTCCAGAAGGTAGAGTTTGAAGGTCTGCACACCATATGCTTCACATGTGGTGAAGTAGGCCATGTCTCTAATCTTTGCAAGGTTAACAAACCACCGGAGTAGAATACCCCGGCCACCAACCCCGCGTCGGAGATGAATGTCGATGATATGGGTACGACGAACGAAGGGGAACCTCCGATGGCGGCTCCGATTAAGAAGTATGGCCCTTGGATGATCGTGTCTTATAAGGACAATAAATCCAGAAAGGATAATCGTAACTCAGTAAAACTGACGATACCTAAAGCCAAAACTAAAGAGACGACAAAGAAAGGCAAAAGGGTAGTGGTTGACGCTGAACCGGAGTCCAGCAAAATGGCATCCACGCGGGGGAAAACCAAACCGGCATCTCCACCGGTTAACAAGGTAAGTCCACCAGACCTTACTGCTTTGAAGGTCAGTAATGGTTTTTCTGTTTTGCAGGAAATTGGTGACTTGCATGATGCACCTATTTTTCTGGAAGGGGTATCTAAAGGGAAGCAGAAACCCACGAGAAAACCTCATAAAAATAAAATAGGCAAAGTCTCAAACACGGTCGACGAACCAAGGCATTCGTCAGCCGTGACCGGGAACCAGACAGCTCAACATCCTACCGCGAGCTCTAATGGTGACTTTGTCTTTGGAAGGATACAGCAACTCACGTCTAACGCCAACAGTTTGGTGAAGTCGAAGAAAGGGGGGCAGGTCACCGTGGCCAATTCGGAGACGCTCAAGGAAGGCGATATCCTAACTTCCTTGCCCCCCTCAACCATCTCAATGATGACCGTTTCTTGGAATTGTCGGGGTGTTGGGAGCAAGGAGACGATCCGCCATGCTAAAGTGGTCATTGACAAACAAAACGTGGGGGCTTTCTGTTTTCTTGAAACCAAGACGAACAAAGCTGACAATCTTCTCAAAGCGCTCAGTAAGTGGGGCTTTAATTATTCTTTCATGGTTAACCCGCTTGGTTTTGCAGGCGGTCTTTTACTAGTTTGGAACAAAAATCTTCTCAACTTAGAGGTGGTTGGAAGTAACTCCCAGACGATTCATTGCAAAATGTCGGAGGGAGGGACCTCTTTCACATACCATTCCTTCGCGTATGTCAGGCCAAATCTGAGGGTTAAGGAGCTTTTCTGGAAGGACTGTAAAACCTTTGGTGATTCCTTGCTGGGCCGTGGATCATACAGGAGGACTTCAATGATATTGGGAATATGAATGAGCACTGGGGGAGGAGTGATCATGTTAATATCCATAACATGAACAGGTTCTGCGAAGCTTTTGAGAGTTGTGGTCTCATTCAGGTGAACTCCATAGGGCCGTCTTTCACTTGGTGTAGACATATTGGGGGTCGGATGGTCACCAGAAGGAAACTCGACCGCATCTTCTGGAATATAGAAGCCCAAGAGGCGTTCCCGGAAGCTAAGGCCAAAGTCCTTCCTAGAACTCACTCAGACCACCACCCCATCGCGTTCATTAGCAACGCGGGTCGGGCCCCGGAAAGAAACAATCGACCCTACCGCTTCGAAGCAGCTTGGCTTACCCACGATGATTACAAAGACATTTGGAAAAAAGCCTGGAATAACAGGGTTGGTAATGTGGTGGATGCTATCTAAGAAGTTACTAGGCTTAGCAAACAATGGAATGAAGAGGTGTTTGGAAACATTTTCAAACGAAAGCGGCATCTTCAAGCCAGATTACAGGGCATCCATTACTTGGCTTGGTACCACTCCCGGGGTCTCCAAGTTCTAGAAAAGAAACTAAAGGAAGATCTTAACAAAACCCTGGCCCAAGAAGAACTGCTTTGGTTCCAAAAATCCAGGAAATCCTGGATTAAAGACGGGGATAAAAATACCCCCTTCTACCACCGGTCCACTATCATTCGACGAAGCAGAGGAAGGATTAGATCCCTCAAGATTAACGACGAATAGAATTCCGATGGTAAGACTCTCAAAGACCATGTCCTACATTTCTTTTCTAATATTTTTTGCAGAGCAAACCAAGAGGAGACCTTACCGGCGACCCATTACGGTAAGAGGCTCGATCCGGGAGAAGCCGAGAATTTAGTCGTCCAGCTGAGTTAGATGAAGTGAAAGCGGAAGTCTTCGGTATGAAAAGGATGGGAAGTCCGGGCCTTGACGGCATCCAGGCAGCGTTCTATCAAGACTTCTGGCATGAGGTAGGATGCTCTATAACAAATATGGTGAACGAGGCCCTTATCTCGGCCACGGTCCCGGCCAGCTTGTTGGAAGATTTCATCACGTTGATTCCTAAAAACGATAATCCGGAAACCGCTGCGAATTTCCGTCCTATCACGCTCCTCAATGTCATGTTCAAAATTGTGTCGAAAGTTATTGTCAACAGATTAAGACCACTTATGGACAAGTTGATCGGCCCTCACCAGAACAGTTTTTTATCGAGAAGATCTACTTTAGACAACATCATTCTTACCTAAGAGATTGTCCACAACATCAACCAAAGAAAAGGTATAAAGGGTGCTCTTGTGATGAAAGTTGATCTCCATAAAGCCTATGATAGCATAAACTGGACATTCTTGGAAATGGTGCTCGTGGATTTTGGGTTCCCGAGTCGCCTAATCAAGCTTATTCTCTTCACGCTCAAAGAAAGTGATATCAAGGTTCTATGGAATGGGGAAAAGTTTCCTCCATTCCAACCAGGGAGGGGCCTAAGGCAAGGGGACCCTTTAGCTTCCTACTTGTTTAACTTAGCCATGGAAAAGTTGTCTTACATGGTGCAGCATGAGGTCAACAGGAAACATTGGAAACCCATACACATCTCAAGAGGAGGAGTTGGGGTCTCGCATATGTTCTTTGCAGACGACCTTATGCTCTTTGGAGAGGCATCCGAGGAACAAATTCACACTACCATGGACTGCTTACACGATTTCTCCCGGTGGTCAGGTTTACACATTAATCTCTCTAAATCCTTGATTTTCTGTTCTTCTAACACGCCTTGCAGGGTCAAAAGGAGGTTGGGATCCATCTCGGGTATTCCGGTTACTGAAAGCCTAGGGAAGTACCTCGACATGCCCATCCTACAAAAGAGAGTTACCAAGAGGAATTTTTCCTATATTTTGGATAATATGAGGAAAAAACTGACGAAATGGAAAGCCGAAATGTTAACTGTCGCTGGCAGACATGTTCTAGTTCAGTCCGCCCTCGCCATTATCCCGGTCTACTCGATGCAAACCATGGCCCTCCCCGCAGGTACGTGCAACGAAATTGACAAAATTTGCAGGGATTTCTTGTGGGGCTCCAACGATACAAAAAGGAAAATTCACCCGGTCAATTGGAAGGAGGTTTGTACACTACGAGCAGCGGGGGGTCTGGGCCTCAGAATGGCGGTGGACTTCAACTTGGCCCTCCTAGCGAAGCTAGCTTGGCAATTGATCAACAACTCAAACAAGCTGTGGGTCACAGCTCTGAAGCATAAATACGTCCACAACGATAATTTCTTCACCTCGGGCGTTCCGAAGAAAGCATCGTGGAGCTGGCGGAGTATTATCTAGGGGAGAACCATTATCGAAACCGGGGCAAGATGGTGAGTAAGGAATGGGGAATCCCTAGACTTCTGGTCAGATTGGTGGACTAATGACAAACCTTTGGGGCTGGAATCATCGATAGACATACCGGAAAGTTCCTACAACAAGCGGGTAGCCGACTTCATAACAGAGGATAGAAACTGGGATTTGGAGGCTTTGGAAGAAGCTCTGCCTGCAAACCTCATCAACAAAGTGCGCGCCATTCCTCTTCCAGTCAATGAAACCACGTCAGACAGACTCACCTGGCCAGGCTCCACTTCAGGTACATTCACCGTTAAATCTGCTTATAATTTGATTGCAGGTACTAAGACGGAGGACAACACATGGGAATGGATCTGGAAAGCGAAATGTGCTGAGAAAATAAAGACAAAGACGGAATCTCCAGGAGGACGCCAACTGCCTGAGATGCGAGAATGAGGAAGAAACGACAAACCACATCCTCTGCGAGTGCGACTTCGCTTCTTAGTGCTGGGATCACGTCCAGAACATGGGAGGGGTGGCCTCACACATGTTTGCACCGTTCTGCCATTGGTTCGAGAATAATGCTCAAAGCGCGAAGTTGATGCCGGATGGCATTCCTTGGAGTACAATGTTCATTTATACCCTTTGGCTTATTTGGAAAGCGAGAAATGACTTCATCTTCAACAATAAGACAGGTGAGCCGCACCAGGTGGCTATTCTGGCTCACAAGTTGGCGAAGGAAGCCAAAGAGAACCTCACGTTGCATGGGGAAACGTCGAATGGCCTTGGAAATGGATCACGTGGTTGCCACCGCAACAAGGATGGTGGAAACTTAATACGGACGGAGCAAGGAAACGCAACCCTGATATGGCTAGTGCAGGGGGTCTAATTCGAGACGAGAGAGGTATTTGGGTTAAGGGTTTTGCTATCAAGATTGGTACTACTGATAGCTTCTCGGCTGAACTGTGAGGCCTAAGGGAGGGTCTTCAGATTAGTCTGAGAATGGGGCTCGATAAGGTTTGGGTGGAGTGGACTCGGCGGTCACTATAGCTATCATGAACAGAAGAGAGCGGTCCGAGACCATGGTGGCTTTAGTCAAAGACTGCCTCGACCTTGCATCTATGTTTCATAACATATGGTTCACCCACATCGAAAGGGAAGGTAATAAATGTGCAGACTGGCTAGCGAACTTGACCGAGCTATTGTCGGCTGACTTATGTAACCCACCCTACTTAAGGGTTAGATAAAGCTCTCGTTGAGGGCTTCAATTTCACAAAAAAAAAAAAGAGTTAATGCCATTTTTGGTTCTAGACTTATTAGGGCATTGACACTTTTCATCCTCTATAATAAAAATTGTCAATTTGTAGCCACGCTTATTGGTCGTTGGACACTTTTAGTCATCCGTTACAAGTGCCGTTATTTGACCGTGAAATTGAAGGGTATTGATGTCTTTTTATGTCTTCTTCTCCAAATCTTGACAATATCCAACCAAAGCTCCTATTCTTATCCATCCCGTTCAATCTCACAAGTACGTGAACTATTTCATTCAGGGCAGCACAGAGATCCATTGCATCGAATGGTGGAGCTTCACCTCCTCATTCGACGTGGGCCCCAAATCCCCGGGGTCGCCGTCGCCGCCAATCACCAGCCTGATGAACCCCGCGACGAACTCCGTAACATCGCCGCCGTCGGAGAATGGCGAACAAGGTTTCCAAAGACTCGAAGAACCCTATTCGAAGTAAATATTTAACTAATTCGAAGTGTTTCGTATGAAATTTGAAGCAATTGCTATCTGATTTGAAGACCCACACCAATCAACCGAGTCCCACTTAAGCATTTCATCGAACACCTTTCTCCCATACTCAACCCCACCGCTACAGCAACAATATATATGAACCAGAGTGTTCAAAACATTTCTATCATCACCGAACCCCAACTTCACCACTAATCCATGCACCGTTTCGCCTAGCCTCAAGTCTCCAATGCCAGCACATGCCTTAAGAACAAAAGGGTAGGTAAACTTATTAGGCAAAACACCATGATGAAACCAGAGGTGATTGGTTCAATTGTGTCCAGATCTCCCTTCTTTGGTTCCAAAGTGGTGGCGTAAACGGTGCTGATGGCCGCTGCTGCTCGTGGACGAGGGAGAGAAAGACAGAGCGAAGACCAAAGGTGTTGGATCTCTTTCTGATTTGTTTCTGACAATCACAATATGCCCATGCCCATCGTCGCTGCTCGCCGGAATAACATCATCATCAATCTCGCCGGTTAAGCTTATTCACTTATGCTACTCTCGCTTCCACAGCACGCCAACCGACTGTTGCTCTTCACCGCTTCAATTGGATCTCCTTATTGCTGCCGTTGTTCACAGTCGCAACCGCCACATCTGCCACCGACTGCCATCGCCAGAGAACACCTCCACTTCCACTACTACCACCGCCGCAACCGCTACAGCTGCTATCTTCAAACGCCTTGGAACATGTTCTTCTTGTCGACAACAACTTAATGAAGGAATGAAAGGATTAGAAGAATGATTAGAAAGCTGCAACTGCACAAATCGAAAAAAAAAAGATTAGAAGAAGGAGTCATAAAAAGACAGAATTGCCCTTCATTTTCACAGTCAACAGACAATTGAAATGACGGAGGATTAAAAGTGTCCAACGATCAATAAGTGTGGCTACAAATTGGCAATTTTTATTATGAAGGACGAAAACTATCCAACGCCTAATAAGTCTATGACCAAAAATGACATTAACTCAAAAAAAAAAAAAATTTTTTTGAACATTTATTGGCAACATTAATTGTATTATTAGTTCAACAAACATTTTTATTGGTTATATCATTTAGTAAAATTTGAATGATATTGTCTTTATGTATAATAATACACTCTATTTTTGTGGCAATCAATTTTTTCATTTTTATTTTTGCAATGCATTAATTTATTTATGATTTATAAAAAAATATATTATATATTATAAAAGTTTTTGTAAGAAAATTATAAATAATGTATTAATAAAAATTATAAAATGTTTGTAAGGGTATAATCAATTTAGAATTTTAATGACTTTTGCAGAGTTTTTTAAAGTTTATAAATATTTTCATACAAACTTTTATAAAATCATACAAAATATTTTATGAAACTCATCTAAAATATATCAAAGTTTATAAATATTTGCATACAAACTTTTATAAAATCATACAAAATTTATGAAAGTTTAAAATATTTTATGAAACTCATCTAAAATATATCACTTAAAAGTCTTTGACCAATCAAGAGAAGCGCTGAAATGGAATACATAAAATCTACAGAAGCAAGCCGAAAAACGCCGTTGCCGGGGATCGAACCCGGGTCACCCGCGTGACAGGCGGGAATACTCACCACTATACTACAACGACATTGTCGATTATGTGAACTTCAGAATTCTTATTATTTAAACGGAATGCCAGGCGCTAAACAACATGAAGTGGCAAAACTTTTAACGCGCCGTTGCCGGGGATCGAACCCGGGTCACCCGCGTGACAGGCGGGAATACTTACCACTATACTACAACGACATTATTGTTGATGTAAACTCCATAATTTATCTAGTTGAGGGGCTAAACAGCACAATCAGAACGTCTTGGCTATGGATTTGCAAAGTGGCTACCAGGCTTCACCTTTGCTTTTGAACAAATACACATACTAGGTCAAATTACCTATGAGGTCCCTGTATTATAGTCAATAAAATTTATAATTTTGTTGGAACTACATACACCATAAATCGGATATAGAGGTACAAAACGTGAATAGAAAAATAGTAGTATTATTGCACGGGGCGCTAGATCTAAAAGAGTGCATACAAAGTCTGAGCTACTAGAAATCGAAACTTGGTGTATGAGTTGAAGGTTAGGAACCTATATCACTAGCCCAGGGGGGATTAAGTGATTCTAAGGGATGATTTCTAAAAGGAGACAAGACACCCTATTTATATTGTTGAAGAACTCACGGATGGTTGACAAATGTAAAGCATCAGGCAACCTTCATTCTTGGTCACACATGTGTCCTCCACTACTTTGCTTCAAGCGCACTTCCCATGCATAAGTGGAGTATATCCCGCCCTTTAGTAAACAAGATCTTGAGTGGCTTGGCGGCTGTGTTGTTAATCCATAAGTTATAGGTTTGAATTTTGTTGGCTATACTTTTTTTAATATTTCGTTCAATGTTTCCTTCACACCTCATCAATAAAAATGGACACCCTACTTGGGTCAACACTTTCCCAATAAAATGCTTTCCCCTCTCCCTCCCCCCGGGATCCCATGTCCTCATAAAAACTAATAATACAACATTTATTACCACATCTTGTTTGTATCAATTTGTAATCGCATATATACACCGCTATGGATTAATTAAAGTTGTTTCATATATATTTCATTCAATTCATTTAAAAATGAGTTCTCATTAATTAGTTATGTCTCAACACAAACTTCACATTTGTGATTAACATTAATTTGGAATGTATGAATATGGTCAATGTTAACTAATATACACACAAAATAAAATTAACATGACCTAGTTGTAGGTAATGAATAGGAATTTATAATTTTATAAAAATAATCCCAACCGCAAATTAGTACGAAACTAGTAGGTTCGAATTTATGTATACAAAATAAATAAAAACGAAAAGAGGATTTTATAAATTAGAATAAACACCCAAAGATCAAGAAAAGGAGGAAAAAAAAAAGGAGAAATTCGAGTCGTGTGTACTCATACTCTCCTTAAAATCGATTCACTACCTCCCGATGGTGCTAGGTGTGTTGGGTTGCACTAGTGCCAATGTACCATTCTTCCTAGTTAGATCTAACCATGATTACCTTAGTCACCACAGTTGAGATGATGATTTTGTACTCATTCTGATTACCTTCTACAACGTTGACTTGAGAAGTCTTGTTCTTATTCTTTGGAACCTTGCAATCAAATAACTTGTGGCGCATTTTGCCACAAATGAAGCAAAAATATTTTTCCTAAATCCTATTTTATAGAATTCCAAAATATTTATTTTCACTTTTCCAAATTTTTTCGAAAATGGTGTATTAATTAAATATTTTAACTCGAGTTTTTAAATCAATTCAACACCAAGAAATATCCTATTTTGAAAATCCTAAGTTTCGGGTACATTTATGTACCAAGTTTTGACCCAAAAAGTCAATCTGAGTGAAACCTAAGAGGAACCTGTGAAACCTGAACCAAGTGTTTTAATTAGAAACTATCTTTTAGAAAATCTATTTTTGACCCCAAGTTGTCTAAAATCATTTTTTAAGACCATGGTCTATGTTATAAGATGGACCCTGAAGACCTCTATAAGCCAAGCAATTGTCTGAGATTTTTGTGAGCAAGTCAGATTACCCTTCTACCCTTCAACCAATCATTTTCAACCTAGGGTTTTGAACCCTATTTAAACAACACTATTCTATTGATTTCTCTGATCCCCTCTTTTGCCTCTCCACTCCCAAACTCTCAGCCTTGTAGAAGAAGAAGAACACAGTAAGTGATTTTGGCTTTCATCTCATCCATCCATTTTCATCTCATCTCCTAGGTTATCCATCTTTACCTTCAATCTCTAAGTTCTTTCCCTTAAGCTTTGTGTATATCTTTGTTGTTTGAGGATAATAGGTGGTGCAGGAAGTAATATCTGAGTTAGAGAGGAAAGGGGGATCCACACAAGAGGAGGCAACACACAAGGTATAAATCACGGATTCCCAAACTAAGTTTTGCTCTGTTAAATGCTAGAATTGTGAGATAGATGTTGAGAAATGCTAGATAATATTTGTTGATGAGCTATTTGTGTGTTGTTGATGATCTATGATTGATTTATTGAGGTCTGAATGTGTATATTATTGATCTGAGATGTTTTCAGGTGAAGAAGAGGGCTCTGGTGCACACTGTCTGTGCACCAGAAGACCTCACGGATCTAGCCAACGGACCTAGGCAAGGCCCGCTGGCTAGACCCGTGGAGAGACGGACCGTGAGAATAGATCCTAGGAGGATCCGTTGCCCAGGGCCGCTGCTTAGCGGGGCTTCACAAGCCCCGTCACCAAGCTACGCCAGGCCAAAGTTTATAATGGCGGGGCCCTCTGTGGCTCAGCTATGTGTTGTTCGGATCATGATTCGTGGGCCCTTGAGGCTCGGACACTCGAGCTCGTTACAACGCGCTAGTAGAAGTTATTTTCGTCTGATTTGGAGTTACAAAGCATGTTTAACAGTTAGAAGATTTGAAGAATGAATGCTCTGTGTTGTTCTGTGAACTTGAGTCAGTGAAGAAATTTTGTAGCATTTGAGTTTATAAATTGTTGAGAAGCATGTTTAATACTTAATAGTATTTGATGAGAAGATTTGCTAAGTTGTTGAGATTTTGGAATGAAACAATGCATATTTTCCATATTTACAGTGAATGAGTTTTAGCACATTTCAAGGTTTATGCATTAAAGGCTCTAAGTTAAGCCTAAGTTCTATTTCAAAAACCTATATCTATTTTGGAAAATCACTACCTTTTTGCATTAAGAAGATTGCATGATAAATTTATTTCTAAAATGTGAGAAAGAGAAGTTGTTTGAGATTTATGTGCATTGAGAAGCTTGCATATTATAGAGTTTATTTGCATGAGAAAAGAAATTGCATGAGATATATATGTATCTATTTATGTGAGGCAAACGTTGTTTTTGGAGGACCGTTAGGACTATGTCCCTTCGGAAGAAAAGAGAAAGAAAGAAATTATGAAGAAGGAAAGAAACGGTCACAGATGATCGACAGATATTTTAGAAGTAACTTGGTCGATATTTCCGAGTTGCTAGGTTGGATACTACCCGCCGGGCTTGGAATCCTGGTTAGGGAGTGTGCACACTGAAAGTACGATACCTGATTCCACAGAGAAAGAAAGAAAGAAAGAAAGAAAGATTAAGAACCACGAGTACTGATTATGTGGGCGAGTTGAGTATTAAGACAGCTAGATTGCCGAGCCCGGATAGGTCCATTCACGATTCGTGAAGTTCCTACCTCCCCCACGAGTTTGAGGTTCCGTTGATACGGATGTGGCGGTTGCAAGAGATGCACCGTTGGCTAGGACTTCGCTACGGCGGAGTACCTGCCTCGCATAAAGAGAAAGATTGAGAAAGAAGAGAAAAGAGAATCATGAGAAAGATTGAGAAAGAAGAGAGAAAGCATGTAAGAAAGAAGAGAAAAGCGAGTTAAGTGACTCAACAAAAAGAAAGAAAGAAAGCAAGAAAGAAGAAAGAAGAGAAAGGTGAGTTAACAGAAACCTCCACAGAAAATGTTCTTTTTATATAAAGAGCGAGAGTATATCTATATTTAAAGCATTATGTCATATCTTGTTGCATGACTTAGCATGAGTTGCATTTAGAGCATTTTGAGAAGTACAGTTTTCATTGTTATTTAAGAGTTGGCATGATAGCATGATCTTGTTTGTTGAGTTTTAAGTTATCTCTTATCTATCAGTTGAGTATGAGTATTGCATAATGAACTATGTTTAGAGATAACTGTTTGAAGCATGAGAATGTGTTAAAGTTGAGTATTTGAGGAAAGCATGATTATATGAAGTATAGGTTGCAAGCATATAGAAGTGTTTATGAGTATATACTGTGATTGTTGATTAAGTGTTGTAAGTGGTTATATTCATACTTGAGATTGCGTGTGAATGCCAAATGTTTTTCAAATCTATATCTATATTACTTTACAGGGTTGAGTGGTTTTATACTTAGCATTAATTTGCTAACGAGTTTATTTTCCTACTTGTTTTTATAACCCCTTTCAGGTGGACCCAGTATTTGAGAGCGCACGTGGTAGTTAGTGCGTAGTTTGAAGTGGTAGATACTAGAGTAGTTTCTACCTTATTTAAACTGTTGTTAGTTGTTGTTTAAACTGATCTTTTGTGGTGCGTGGACACTGGTGTTTGTTCCCCAAGTTTATGATGTTTGTAGAGCTTGACTTTAGTTGGTTAACTATTTTTGTAGCATGTGCAGTCACCGTGAGTGATGGCTGTGGCGGTAACACCCTTAGTGATCTTTTGAATGATTTTAGTTATCTAACCCTTGTTTATTTATCTTGTTTAAGCGTAATTATTTGGTATTTAGATTTTAGAAAAAGGGGGTGTTACATGTGTATGGCAATATGGCATTGCTTAAATATTTATGCACACGATACTATCTTTTGGTGGTAAATAATTTTGATATTTAAGTATTTTCATTTTGAATTTAGATAGTGTGTACATTACTTTTTTTATGATATAAGATGTATTGATAACAGGTAAAACAAAATTATAGCAAGATCAAAATAAAAAAAAATAATTTATATAAATTTAGATTTTCCTGTCAATCTGATTACAAATTCCGGCCAACCTGTTGGTCACAATTTTCGTCCAACGGTTCAAAGTTGGACGGAAATTTTCATTTTAAAATGTGGGTTACCATCCGGATTTTCCGTCCAACGGGTCAAAGTTAGTCATAATTATTGATCAACCTGTTGGTCGAAATTTCTGTCCAACAGGTCAAAGTTGGACGAAAGTTTCCATCCTAAAATAGTGGATTGCCATCCAGAATTTCCATCCAACGGGTCAAAGTTGGACGGAAATTCCCATCCTAAAAATGGTGGGTTACCATCCGAATTTTTTGTCCAACTTTGACCTGTTGGACGTAAATTCCGACCGACATTTGATGTTGGACGGAATTATCGGTCATTTTTTTGAGGTCTCATTTTAGACGGAAACCCGTTTTCCGATCAATAACCCCCATTTTCCGTCCAACTTTAAGTTGGACGGAAATAGCAGGATTTTCAGCCGTGAGTAGATGGAGTATGGGTTATCACACATAAAAGATGATTTGTTTTGATGGTTTCAATTGTCTTGGTTTAGGTGTGGTACTTTTGAGTAAGAAAGGGAAAACATTTCTAATTTGAAATCTATACCTAGCTAGCATATATAACACAATCCATTGGAAATATCCTAGGTGGCAAATGGGTTATCATAGATAAATCATTGGGTATGGAGCAGCCTTAAATCTTCAGGTCAACTATTCCACCCAAAAAAGGTGTCTACAATTCGGCGATGAGATTAGTCATTGTGTCCGACGGTGAAAATCCTAGATACACCAAAAAAATAGATAAATGATTTTTTGATCATTTATAGTTGTTTGAACTAGTTGTTATAGTTTTGAGTTAGAAGGGTAAACCATTTTCAAATTGAATTTTATACCTAGCTAGTGTATATAACACAATTCGCCGAAAATACGTTTGGTGGTAGATTGGTGATCTTGGATAAATGATCCATTTTTATGGTTTAAAGTTGTTAAGTTTAGGTGTGGTATCTTTGAGTAAGAAGGTAAAACCATTTTAAAATCAATTTTATTCCAAGATAACACATTGATAGCCGATTCCCCCCCCCCCCCCCCTCTCCCCCCCCCCCTCAGTTAGGCAAGTGCACCTACCGTTTTTTAATATAGAAAGTTGTTTTTTAGTATAGAAAGTTGAGTAACGAGTGTTGTATCCCACAGAGACTACGAATACTAGTATAAGTTGCTTGATACTAGTACTCGTAGTCTCTGTGGGATACAACACTCGTTACTCAACTTTCTATACTAAAAAAACACTTTCTATATATATATATATATATATATATATATATATATAGCCTAAATATTGGTGAGGGATCAAATAAAAATGAAAATGAAAGACTAATCAATACCCAAGCCAAACAAAGAAAATCAAGCAAAATTGGGGAAGACAACCAATAATTATAGAGTAAAATCCACTTTTGGTCCTACATTTATTGTTCAATTGGACACATTTTGCCCGATTTTATTAAATTTGTCACATTTTGTCCAGACTTTTTAAAAGGTGGACACTTTTGGTCCACGGTCTAAATGCTCTTCAATCTCACAGAAGCTTAACGTCAATTTAGACGTTGGACCAAAAGTGTCCACCTTTTAAAAAGTCTGGACAAAATGTGACAAATTTAATAAAAGTGGGCAAAATGTATCCAATGCACAATAAGTGTAAGACCAAAAGTGAATTTTACTCATAATTATAGGTTACTTGAATCTATGAATTCCCCTTGGACATCATTAGTCATAATACATAAACAGTAACAACAATTGTATATTAATGATACCGCGAGGCCTCCTAATTTATGTTAATATTTTTCTCAAGAGTATTAACAACGTAACTAATTTCCATGTTGATTAATCAGAATCTCTTTTGAATCAAAAACCTCAAAGATTGCATTAAAGATTTGTGAGTTCTATTGAATGATTTGACTGGAACACTAAGTATTGATGTCATCCTTTCTCTAGGTTGCAATCCACTCATTCCAATGATGTGGGATCTACACATACAAAGTATATTGATAAGTATTTATTTGTTCATATTTTTTCCTCTTTCCAGTTTTCATGAGAATAGGACTAAATTGTGTTATTTTGCAAGGAGTTTGGGTAGGAAAGCTTTGGAGCCAAAGAGGAGAAAATTAAGAGAATTTTGGAGCAAAAACAAGCCTTGAAGACTACCTCTAGCTGTGTCACACCACACCACCACGCAGTAGCGCATTACGTGAAGCGCCATTTCTAGTATGCAAAGCTCTGCTGGTCATGCCATCTCCCATGCCGTGAAGCACCACGTGAAGCCGATGTCCAGTGTTCAATTATCTGCTGACCACGAGCTCCATCATGCAACTGGAAGACTCGTGGCACTGCCTTCACCATGTCGTAATCTGCTATGTGGCATCAATCTCTAGTAGCTAATGCATTCTTTTCAAGCACAAAGCCACACAGTAATGCCCCCATGAAGATTGTTCCAGCTGATAATTGCATATTGTCATGCATAGTGTCATGCCATGACACCGGGCGTGACACCCTCTTCCAGTGCACCTCTCTTTCTGTCGTCACAAGGCTCGTTACCTCATGACAAGCCTCGCGACATGGAACCTCTGAGTATATGCAAATCTCTTTCTCATCTCCGTGGATTTTGTCCCCAACTCAAATCCTAAGTGGATGAGTTTGTTTTCTCTCGTTTTTTCTATTATCAATCTAGAATATATTAGGCTAGATTTAAGGTTCTTTATTGCCTTTGGAGTTTGTATTGAAGATTCAACTCTTGGATTCTAAGATTTCATCTTCATTTGTCACTATAGAAGTTTTCTTTCCTTATCTCTTTTCTTATGCAATGTTTATGATTTACATTTGTGTTCTCCCTTTATTTATGCTTATAATGTGTGAGTAATTAGCTTTTGGACTTGAGTTAGGGTTGGATGGTCTACCTTGATGATTTATTTGTGATTATTGAATAATGGGTAGAATTCTAACCTAGGGTTCTTGAGTTTATGAAGAATTTGTGTTTGTATCTTGTTAATGTTTGGTGTACAACATTCATTAGCATGTTTTTGGAGGAATTTTGGCTACCACGTAAGTTGAGTCAAGATTCTGAGTCACTCCTTGCATAAATCTTATTTCTTCCTATGAAAATAGGAGAAATTGAGGGCTTTAGATGCTTTGTGTGCTTGATGAACTTGGAATTGATTCACCACGAGAGTGGGGCAATTCCTTGTTTATTTGCTCATGGAAGTGTCTTTAGACTAGGATACCTCAGTGCATCCCCTCGATTCCTTGGTTATTTGTTATTCTGAATCCCATAGGTTGTTGACGCATCTAGTAGATAATGCTCTCTAGCTTGTGTCCCATTTATTTATTTCATGTTTATATCTTGTTAATATGTGTTTGTGCTATCTTGTTTAATTATCATATCGTTGCCTTAAACTTGTTGTTTGCTTAGCTTCTTGTTAATTTCCATATGCTAGTGCCTAGTTGATTGTGATTGCATATTACGTGTCATAACCCCCAATCCCGAGAAAATGACAAAACACCCAAGCTTCCCCTAGCTACACATAAAAAATTGACGACGTTGCCAAGGATTGGAAATTTTGTAGTTCAATGCAGATAGTAGTTCGATCATATCTCTTTCATATGAAGTCAAATTGAGGTGATTTAAGTGTCCCTGGAAAGCTACGAAAGCCCTCTACAACTTTTATGTTCAAATATTTCAAATACCCTGCCCATAACATGAAGAAAAATGTGGAAAGAAATCACTACGCGTGACAGTTTTCTAGAATCTATTTGAGCAACGTTTTTAACTCTTTTGGAGGAATTTTTCAACCCTAGACTTCAGGAAACATTCCAAGACACATTTGGGGGCTTCAATCTCTCTTTGAAAGACATCTTTACATCTTGGGGAAGTTTGGAATCAATATTTCTTCACCGATTAAAGGGTTTTTTTTTTTTGTTTTTTTTTTCTATATTCTTCGTTTCTTTTATCATTTCTTTAATTTCTTTTGTGTTTGCCTCCATATTAAGAGGCTAAACGCTTTAGTACTTGGATTTATGCTGAACCCTAAATTGAGACCATGTTCTTAATTGTTTCTTGCTAATTTATGAAGGTTTATCCTTAGATCGAATTGTGTTTCTTGATTGTTCTTGAATCAATAATTCCATGCTTATTAGATTGTTGATTGGTGCATGATATTTGAGATAGCGATATCCTTAGTTCATGTAGATCCCACACAATTGGAAGAAGTGAAATGCAACCATAGAGATAGGATTATACCAATCCTCTGTGTTTGAGTCAAATCGTTCAGTAGAACTCACAAATCTTTAATTCAATCCTTAAGGAAGATTTTGGTTCAAAAGGGATTTTGGTTAATCAACCTAGGATTAGTTGTTAATACTCTTGAAAAGATGTTAGCATAAATTAGGAGGTCTCGTGGTTTTAGGTATAAATAATTATTATTAGCATGTTTAATTATGGTCAATGATGGATATCATAGG
Source organism: Ipomoea nil (assembly GCF_001879475.1). Classification (NCBI taxonomy): domain Eukaryota; kingdom Viridiplantae; phylum Streptophyta; class Magnoliopsida; order Solanales; family Convolvulaceae; genus Ipomoea; species Ipomoea nil. The sequence continues at coordinate 4,113,370 of NW_017618711.1, forward strand.
GAATCCATAGATCCAAGTACCCTTTTCTCATTAATTGATTTTCTCAAACTTGCTTGGCTTTTTCCCTTGCCCTAACTTTTCATCTATTGCTTTATTTATTTATTTTCCATTTTTCCAAAACTCTATTACACATTTTACCAAATGCTACATAATAAAACAACTTATAGTCCCTGTGGAATACGACACTCGCTACTCAATCCTCTATACTAAAAAACGATAGGTGCACTTGCCTAATCGATTTTATATAGTTACAATTCGAGTATCATGTAACAACAACAATTAGAAAAAGTTTTTACTGTATTCTATATATGTTTATTGTCCAAACAAAGAAATTTTTTGAGTATGACACCAAAAAAGATTTCAAAGATTAAATTTTTAGATTTATGCGTAAATATTATACTGAAAAAATTTAGAATAAATGCATTAAATTTTTTTATTAAAATTAAATTGTGTTAATGATTGAGAAATAAAACATGAGGAGTAAAATATAATAAAAAAATAATAATTTAGACATACATTTGCAGTAACGAATAGAAAATCAAATGGTCTAAAGTGGTGAATATTCTTATTACAAATAATAAGAATGTCATTACAAAATTACAATTTTATCCTTTTGATTTTAAGTTTTATAAAACTTCTATTAATTAAGTTTTAAGAGTTTCATCTAGTTCCTAAAAAAAAAAAAGAGTTTCATCTAGTAATGGTTTTAAAAAGCCACTAACTCGCTAAGATAACAATTAATGAATAAAAAGTGAATTTGGAAGAACCAAAAATGCCATTTTTATCTAAGTTTTAATAGTTCGATCCATTTATGTGTTTAAAAAAAACCAACAAAGTAATAAATGAAAGATGAAAAGTTGCGAGAAAAATTCAATGATTGAATCAACAATTATTAAATAATTTAAGAACTAAAAATGTCAATTTTTATTTTTTATTTTTAATTTTGATATATCTTCACTCCTTGATGTTACAATATAAAAATAAATTTAATTACTTTTAGACTCGTAATATAAGTTTTACTTAACCTGACAAGATAAAAGCGAATGTTCATTATGAATTATATTGATGACCAATATAAGACTAGTACAAAAATATTCAAATAGTTTTCTCCATCATAATTCCGTATCAAGAATTTGAGTTGTACAAAGGCAAAAAATAAAAAATGGCGGTAGTTTGAGAATAGGAAGATGACAGATATTTGTATGTTTTTACAAATTATGTTAAGACTATAGTGTTTGTAAACGATAATTGTTGATTCCTTCTTATGTAAACGCTAATTGTTAATTCCAAAAAAGTTTAAGAATTTGCAATGGTTGCGCGTCGAAACAACAAACAAAGACTTTTCTTGCGGTGATCGTGGATCGAACACGAGACCTTCAGATCTTCAGTCTGACGCTCTCCCAACTGAGCTATCCCCGCATTTTGACTGTTATTCGGTTTTAATATTTATTTTCTATTGTACATTTGAACATTCGAAATAAAAAAAACTAGGATAATTACACATTTACACTGATAAAAGAATGTGAAACAAAACTCATTTGTTGTTATTTATTATATAGTTATAGTTATTAATATGCAAATAAGTTTGATGGTTTTGTTGGAACCGGGTCCACCATAAACTCGGTATGAAAGTATAGAATAGGGGTAGGAAAATAGTAGTATTGTAGGGGTAGGAAAATAGTAGTATTGTTGCTCAGGGCGCTAAACCTAAAAGAGTGTGTACAAAGGCTAAAGTATCAATCCAAAATGGCGGCCCAAATAACATAGACAATGGCTCGAAGAATGGGCCAAGAATAATTATATGTTTTCAATTTATTTACAAGTACATAATCTTTTAACAATCATTATTCCCCATGGACCATTTTGTGTGAACTATAAATAAAAAGTACATTTTTAATATATTAAAAATACATTATTTGTTTACATAAAGTGTATTATTTAAAAGTACATAACTTTTTTTTATATATATTATCAAATAATGTACATTTAGTACATAAATAATGTACTTTTAGTATATACTAAAAGTATCATGATCTACACACCTATGTAGATCATAATCCACACAATAATTTTGTCATCGCCTAACTACATACACATAATTTGAATATTATTTTAAACCATCATTCACAATACAATATCAACCTAGTCTATGGTATAATTTGCCTAACTTTTGTGATTAATAACATGCATCATTGAAAGGGATGCAAATAGCAATATGGCGTGGCACAAGCACAACCATGCTAGATTTTTATTCTATTTTTTGAGAAGATTTTTATTCTATTTTATTTTATTTATTTCTCAAAGCTTTGCAAAAATATACTCGTAACATTTGTCCCCCAAAACAGCTTTTGTGTCCTTATTTTGACTTTTTGTTATTTTAAATATTATTATTATATTATGTTTTGGGTGAGTTGGAATTGTGAAAATAAAAAATAATACAAATTGCAATTTCATAATATCAAACATGATCCACTTGTAAAGAATTATTTCAAAAAGAAAAATGTTATTTTCCCCTTTAGAATATTTCTGCTCAAATTTTCTTTTTATGATGTGACTTTTATTTATTGAATATTTTAAATTGTCTAATTTATTAATTAAAAAATAAATTTAATTACTAATTAAATGATATCACAAGAGGAGAAATATATAAGGGATATGTATTTATGTAGATATGTAGCTTTGCTCTTTCAAAATACGGATAGCCTAAAATATTTTCGAGATTTTAGGCAGCAAAATGGGACATTTCTACTACCATTCCATTTTTGTTATCAAAGTCAAAAGATATTTAATCATTGAAAATTGGTTCACGGCTAACTACTGGCTACTGCTGCCTTCAATTGACTAGTCATCCTATTTTTTATCTTTCACCCATTGGATCCATAACCCCACTCACTACAGAATGCAAAGATTAAATAGTGACTTAAATTTTATTCAAAAAGTTAATTAGGTATTTTAATTTTAAAAGGTGTAACTAAATTTATTAATATGTTATTTTGATGTATTAATGCTTAAAAATTGATTAGTAGTCAGTAATAACTGATTAATAGAGTTACGATAACGCTCCAATTATTTTCGACGATATTTCGACTAATTCCGGAGACTAATACCAGCGATTGCCGAACAGTCACCGGTCACCTTCTCTGGTATGAGAAGGCGACCGAGTTGGTCTCCTTCTTTTGCTAGAGAAGGTGATCGACAACTGTTTGGCAGTCGATGGGAGTTAGTTCCCATAGTTGGTCGGAGTGTCGCCGGAGTTGACATGAGTGTCACCGGAACTCTAGTGACTAGCTATTACATATCATTAATCGGATTTTGAGCTTTTATGCACTAAAATAACATGTTGAAGGGTTTAATTACATTTTTAAAAGTTCAGAAGCCTAATTGATTTTTCTAATAAAGTTTAGGAGTCTATTTGACCATTTTATCTTACGAAATTACAAATTTACAACACAATTATTTCATAAGCAATACTAAACTATATTATATTATAGTCAAATCCTGCTCTAATTAGTTTTTTTTTTTTTTTAATATGTTACAATTTTTTAAAATTTTCAATAAAATCAAGACAGGTAAAGTGTGTAAAACTTATTGTGAATAAACTAATATGGTGTTTGGTTCACGAAATGAAAATATATGTAGCTTTCGGTTAGGGAAATTTATATCTTATTATTAGGTTTGATACCTTTTGTTTGCCTATTATTGAATTTAAATCTTTTAATAATCATAAAACTCATTACCCTTCTCATTTCTTACTTTTAATTTGAACAATAGAATAAAAAATGAAGAAAAAAAAGGTCATTGTACCATGCACATAATATGAGCTAGACTTTAGGAATCATATCCGCGAGTGCTTCCTGATCAAGAACCATTGTCCCTCAATCTCTATGCTACTCAAGATTCGTTAACCAGTCGACACACTTGTTCCCTTCCCTTAGCATGTGAGAGAATCTCACAGGGCCAACCCCGCCGGCTCCCGCCCAATCAAGCTTTTGCAGTCCAGAACCACGACCTCATCATCGTTATGCCCCTCCCCTTCATCTGTCAAGACTCTAATGACTGCCTTCGAGTCCATCTCAATCACCAAGTTACCAAAACCTCTATCCTTGACCAACCATAACCCTTCTCTAAACTTCTAATAGTATTTTATACATGTTACGGAAAATGTTGAGAACAAAATCATAATGGTTGTCTGTTTATTAAATGTTTAGATGATGATACATTGCTCTGAGAGGAAGATAATATCACAATTGTTTTTTTTTTTTTTTTCAAATTGTAATGTCTTGCGTGATGTAGTCAATAGTCATGCTGCAGCAATCACGTTTGGCATTGAATTGAATTATAATAAGTAAAAATGTGCGATAATAATGCCGGGGGATCCTTTCAAATTGGATCATAGAATACTCAATACTAGAAGGTGATAGACCCACCGCCAGCACATTTGACCACACCCTATATTTCATTAATATCTCTGCTGACTTTTCTTGACCTTATCATAATCATCATCATCATCCTCCATTTTTAAATAATCTCTTTTTCCCCAATATTTAATTTCATTTTTAGAGTATCAACCTAACTTTATTTTAATTACTAATAGTTTACAAGGCGGTTTTTTAAAATTTGATAAATAAATTATATTTACTGTAATTTTTTTTTGATATGTACTAACTCTATTAGATTATAGTGACATAGAGTCAATAACGCCACTAAGGCTCAATCTCATGACCTCTCACATAAGAGAGGTCACTACATGTCATCTAAGCACAAAGTGTTTGTCTTTTGATATGTACTTTAAATTACTCAGAATGGAATCAATCAATTTACAAATAATTAATAAATATAGATTTTTATAGTCTTTATAGACAAGTTATGTTAAGAGGTGAATTGAAATTAGGAGGAAAATTTTAAAGTAATATGTGTGTATATAAAATTAGAATAAGTATATAGAGTAATAGTTAAACGCCTTGTGGTCGAGCAGTATAGTTGTGACCCCTCAAATGAGAGGTCTAAGGTTCGTACCTCAGTGTGCCCGAAGAAGAAGACACGCTATAATCAAATGAGAGAGGTCAAACTTCAATTTTAGGTTTAAAAATAGAGGGGTAATTTTGTCTCAAAGTTATTTTTTTTTTTCCTAAAATCCATGAAATTGAAATACCAAGGGGGGTTCCATGAAAATAAGGGAATTTCAATTCCCTCAAACCAAACTACTAATGAATTTGTTTGTCTTTAGAATTATGTGGGAATGAAATTGTAATTCCCTACAACCAAACGCCTCGTCAAGGGGAGAAGATTACCAGACAATTACATGTTTGGCAAGCATAAAGCTGAAAATCTAGTAGCTAATTTTTGAAATAAAACTGCAGGAGTATATTAATGAACTAGCAAAGAAATAGAGTCAGGAGGGACAGAGTCTCTAGATACAAAATTTAAAGAACAACGCAAAAACAAAGACATAGACGCCCTACATTGGTCAACAATCATCCCAACATAGGAACGAATGGTCAAATTCCTTGAGCGAACACAACTACTCAATTCCCAATAGTCAGTGAGGAGATCTACGGATAACACATTTTGGTCCTTGAGCCATGATAGAACTTCCTTACAAGTCAATGATTCTGCCATGAGCGGTGAGAAGCAACTCGAGAGCTTACCATTGCATGCCGCCACGAAAGCGCCACTGTGAGATAGCAAAACAGCCCCGAATGCGGCTTCTCTCGTGAGCGACTTGTACCCTGCATCGAAGAAGCAACGCAGCCGAAACGCAGGCATCGATTTGGCGATAGCGGTTGGCGGTGATGGAGCTTGCAAATGAACTTGGCGATAAGCCTACAACGAGGAAATAGCCGCACTCCATGTATTCTTGGGCCGAGGCAACGTAAGCTCCCACACGATACGATTTCTTGCGCGCCAAAGGTGATAGAGGACGGCAACCACCAGTCCCATTTGCCCCTTTGTCATAGAAAACATCACATTCTTGAGCCATATTGTAACATCCCGTGTTACGGCCTCTAACCCAAACTAATTATTTAATTACTTACCCTTAAAAGAGAATTCAATTCCCTTAATTAATTAAGAAGGGTCCACCATTGATCATGGACCCTTATCCCTAAACCAAACCCTTAGTCCTATAAGGAATAGAAAAAGTAAATCCCTACCATTCAGACCGAAGTTAGGACTCTTAGATATATATAAGGACATAGGAGGCACCTAGAATTCACACCACAATAGATTCCACCACACAAGAATTCCCAAGAATTCCCCTATCACCAAACGTAGGAGAAATCACGAAGAGGAGATCTTAGAGAAAGAACCTTAGTAGCCAAGGATTCTAATTAAGGCTAAGAGGTAACCCATGTCTCAACAAAACCTATTTTCCTTGCTATAATCTTCTTCTTTGGCTCCTTTGATATGCAATTCGATGCTTGTGTCTTGATAAGGCTTTTATGATGATTATGAGATAATCTTGATGTTTATGAGATGATCTTGATATTTATGTGTTGATCTTGATGCTTATGTGATAATCTTGAGGTTCTTAATTTTAAGATAAATTATGATCTTGTGCTTTAAATATGACTAGAGCCCTAGGGTTAAATCGTGGATTTTGTATTGTGATATTCTTGATATGTTTGGGCAGGATTTTGCATCATCGGGTATTGAGTCTTGGCATGTTTAGAAGTCGTGTTAGGATGTATTTAATGTGATTCTTGGTTTTAATCCATTACTTGATTACGTGGCGTCGTCGTTTGTGTTTAAATGTGTTTAGACATGGTTTCGGGTTTCACGAGCGATCCCGGGACCGAATTATTACATGAGAGTCAGTGGGGGGTAGGTGGGGGCAGGGGTACCCACCACCTACCCGCTGCCCCATGAGGCCGCCTGGCAGCGGGCAGCCGGCGGGCAGGCGTCTGCCCGCCGGGCACCCGTTGCCTCGTGATGTGCTGCCGTCGGGTGGCACAATACAAAATCCCGCCGGCCACCCGCTGGAATTCTAGTGTGGAATGTGGTGGTTTTTCCCGTTTGATGTTTCCCCGTGTCCCGTGGTGTCCCATTGGACCCCGTTTGTCGCATTTAAGTCTAGTTTGATGTATCGGGTACCATTCGTAGGATAAAAGAGTCTTGTGTATTGCATGCTAGTCGAATTGGTATCCCGTTGGCCTAGGATGAAGATGCATGAACCCTTAGGCGTATCTCTAGTAATGTGGTTGACCACGCATAAGTTATATATGTATGATTTCCCCAATTCCCCCTCCTTATGTGTTAATGTGGGTTGCATGTGCTTGGCTATGTGTTATTTGTGCATGATACCCCAATTGGTTGCGATCAATTGGCTATACAGGCAGTTGGATGGGTTGAGAACCATCGGCTGTTAACCCGGCCGGTTGCGATCGGACGGGTATATAAATATATATAGGGCTGTGGTCCATAATCTGGTTGCGATCAGATATACATACTTTTCGGGCTACGGTCCACCGTTTGGTTGCGATCAAACGTTATAAATGAGCTGCGATTCATCGATTGGTTGCGATCAATCCCCTTGTGCTTCGGTACAAGGCAGGGTGCTTCGGGCCGTGTTAGAGCTATATGCGCTAACCCTCATGTATGGCATGCGATTGGTCCTGCGGCACCACCAAATGTGTTTATGTGTTTGAGATAATGATTGAATACTGATACTATTGATATGAAATAGTCTTGTGACCTTAGGGTGTATGCTAGTATCTTTATGTGCATGGTTATATCTGATGAATGCGTCTACCCTTGCTTGATTTAGTCTATTCTCGATTTTAAATTAGAGTTTCATAAGTATATATGTATTCCGGCTTTAAAATGGTTTTTCTTATATATATCTACCTATATTGTATTTAACGCGTTGGAGTGGGTTACCAGCATTATTCGCTGAACAGATATATTTGGCTTTCAGGCACAGATGAGTAGCTCCGGAGCGCGCTAGTTGGACCCATGGCTTAGCTAGTTTAGTTCTTTTATCGGCCTGCATGCCATGATGATGTACTTGGCATTGATTTGAGGATTTCTGCTGTTTAGATAGTTTAGCCTGTGCATCTGAGTTCTCCAGCTCAGATGTGGCATAGCACCCCAACAATTATGTTTAGTTATGCTCTGTTTGGGATTTAATGATAGAATTGCCTTTATTTCATAAGCGTTAAAAAGTTTTAAAATTTAGGAGTGTTACACATATAGCAAAAGTATCTCCAGTAATATTTGTGATGGGCAAAGAAGACTCATGCCAAACAAGTCTAGCATAATCACATGAAACAAGTGCATGCATAACATTTTCAGGATCATGACCACACATAGGGCACAAGGGATTCACTTCAACTCTCTTTAAAAGCAAATTTATAGTAGTATGGAGGATATGACTCAGAGCTCTCCATAAGAAAGTCCTCCATTTTAATAAGCTAACTAATTGAAATTAAAGTGTTTTGTAAAATTAATTGTTGAATTAGCTTATAAGTGTAAAAAGACATAAAATGATAAATTAAGATATTATGCTTTTGTTTAATGAAGGGTATATAGTGTCATTTTTGTATATTAATAAAGATTAAAAAAAAAAAAAAGGTTAACAGTCATAAACTTATTTTGAAACACTACTTGAGGTAGCAGTTTCAAAATAATCTATTATTTTAAACTCCGATTCCCATGTTTTACTAAATAGAGCTTATAGCTTATTTGTAACTTAAAATAAGTTATAAGTTATAAAATAAGCTCTATCAAATACATCTTACATCAATCTGAGTACAAATAACTTTTGAGCAAATACCAATTTTAGTCCCTCGAGTATTAGCAAAATGACAGTTTTGGTCCACATATTTAATTTATACCAATTTTCATCCATGACTATTGTTTTAGTACCAATTTTCATCCACGACTATTATTTTAGTGCCAAAATTCATCACGCCGGTCACACATTCGTTTAAGACATGCCGAAATATGAAATTATTGAGGGTATTTTCATCCTTTTCAAATTAAAATCTCAATTTGAGCATGAATAAAGCGATTTAAGCCCTAAGATTTATCCCAATTCACAATTCTCCTCCTCAAATTAAGGTAGGATGAGGAGAATAACTACTATTTGGAATCGATCTTATGGCTTAAATCACTTTATTCATGCTCAAATTGGAATCTTAAATTGAAAATGACGAAAATGACCTTAAAAATTTTAGATTTCGACATGTCTTAAATGGAGGAGTGGTCGGCGTGATGAATTTTGGTACTAAAATAATAGTTGTGGATGAAAATTGGTACTAAAACAATAGTCGTGGATGAAAATTAGTAGAAATTAAACATGTGGACTAAAATCGTCATTTTTTTAATACTCATGGGACCAAAATTGATATTTGCTCAATAACTTTTGCTAGAGCATGAGCCAATTGATTTGCTAATTTATATTAGGTGTGATGGTGGTAGGATTTAATATTGAAGGCATCAAATAATGGGCAATGACAATTATTATTGTGCGTTGAATGGAATTTCGCCAACCACTTTTACTATATTATATGTAATTTATGCCAACATCTTAATACCGTGAGCATTCATGTTGTTTCGGCTCCTTGTTTTTTTTTTCTTTTTTTCTTTTTTAATAACGAGAAAAATTAACAATCAGTATTTGAATGTGTGTACATGATTTTAAGAAAAGATAAGGATAATAGTTCATCCTTTGAATTTACAGACATGTTAGTAGCTTACTTATATTTTTAAAAACATAATACTCCGTAGATAATTTATCAGTAACCAATGAAAAAAAAAGTTTTATTTTCTAGACTACAAAGTACCAAGTGAAGACTATATATGTAGTCTTTTGATCTTGGATTAAATAAAAAAAACACTCTTTGAATTTCATCAAATATTGTAATATGGTTCAATTTTTTTGTATTTCAAGTATTCAACTACGAATTGCCCACTAACAAAAAGTATTATCAAATGTAATGACATGAGCACCTCAACACTTTTTATATTTCAACTACCAACTGCCACCAACAAAAATATTACTCCGAATATAGATATGATAACTATATATAGATAAGAAAAGAAAAAATATTTTTTGAATTTTCAACGACATGATAACTATATATAGATAAGAAAAAAAATATTTTTTGAACTTTTAGAAACCTGAGTGTGTTTGGAAACTCGTGAAATGATTTTTGAAAATTATTTTCTAAGTTTCTAGTGTTTGGATGTGTCTGGAAAATCAAGTCAATGGAAATAAAAATGTTTTCTTGAAAATGATTTAATTTTCAAAAAATAGTTTTTAAAAGTCATTTTTCTCCTTTCCAAGTCAGACTCTTAATCTCATATTTTCATCCGGAAAATGCTATATATACTCTCATTTTCTTCTCATACACACAAAATCTTGATGTAGACACTTGTATTGGAACTCACTTAAAAAAGAATAGCTTATCAGATCCTCTCATATTAGAGAATAAAATTGAGGGAGTAAGATTTGGAACTTGGAAGTAGTAGAAATCTTTTCATCCCATCTTCCTAGAAACACTTTAACCTCGGCATTTTCCCAAATGGGTCCAAAATCACTTTCGTCTCCAACAGGCAACAGTCAAACCCGTACTAACTGTAAAAAACACGAAATGATGATTGCTCAATCTCAGGCCAATATATCGCGAGAAAAACGGGCACCGGTGGGGGCCAACCTCCAGTCTTTGACCAGCCACCACTGGACAGAATGGCTTCTAGGCGTAGGGGGTAGCGGACTGTCTGTTCTCTGTAATTCAATAATTGCAGAGAAATAAAAGCTTCTTTTAAGTTTCCCATGAACACAAATCCAATATTTACAGCGGATCAATTATAGGAGAAGGCACAGAGCTCAGAAGCTTCCTTTTAGATTTGCTGCTTTCATTCCCACTATACAAATTTCTTTAAGGTACTGCTTCTTCTTCTTCTTCTTCTTCTTCTTCCTCATCAATATTCAATTTTTAGTTCTGGAATCACTAAAAGCTCATACTGGATACGTGGTCTTGTATAAATGTATTAATTGAAGTGGGGGCTTTAGTATGCGAGGGCTGAGCTAAAATCTAATCTTGATTTGATTGGATGTAGAGGTTTTGATTTTTTTCTTTTTAAGGGTTAATGGGTTGAAAGCTGAGTTGGGTTTGCTCGGATTTGTGCTTTTGCTATGTATTTGGTGTTTTCTTGTAATAAGTCAGGAGGTTGATTGTAACAGTGACACTAATGAATTTTGAATCTTTAATTTGAGAGGAAATCTTGTTATTAAGTAGTATACTTAGTTATTGTCTATGCTAGTTCTTTATTAATGGGAAACTTGTCAAATGAGCCTACTGCTTTACCTCACAAAAGCTATATTCATGGTGATTTCTTGATTCTAACAGTTCACTGATGTCTGTGTATTGGCTTAGCACATAGGATAGCATTTCAAAAAGTAAAAGTCTTTCTTAATGTGATATTGTGATGTAAAAAGGAGTTAAAGCCTTTAAGATTAATACACCTGGAGAAATTTATATGCGTTTCAAATGACATCCTTGTTGATTAATTGGATGTTCACAATTTGAGGATGTAAACCAGCTGACCCGTGATCGAATTGAAGAAGTGATGCCAACCTTGTTATGATCAATTCTTGGTGGTTTAGAAAGTTCTTCTTCAAGAATTTAATCAACATTGTATATTGGTAGCTAACCAACATATTGTGGGTTGTCTGTAACCTCTTCCAATTGCTTAAACAAATGAATCAATAGTTGATTTCAACAAATTCACCTAATGAGACAAGTTTAACTAAACAGAAAAATATAAAGAAGTCACAAACTATGGTTAATTACAACAAATACTATTATACAAATCCAAAATTACCTACTGAAATGTCAAAAGTGGTTAGCCTTAGTTGCCTCCATATGTGCCACTGCCTACCATGTGCTTTGAGAGACAGAGAGAGATTTGAGATGGCATATATATACGTTTGTGGGGTGGGGGGTTCTACCCCAGGTTATCTTTGTCGAATATCTCCACCCTTGTGTTATGTTCCTGGGCAAACGCACACGTCACAGGGCGATTAGGATTATTGGGGGTTGTTTGTAGGTTGTCTATGTTGAGAGATAAATTAAAGGGATTAGGGAACAAGGATAATAGGAATGTTTTGAGAGTTTTCCCACCTCTGATTTTAACTTAACTTCTTTCTTGCTTGTCCCTTTTATTAGAATGAAAATCCCCTTTATATAATAGGGTTACAAAGACTAAATAAAACATAACAAGGAAAGGAGAATCATTAAAGCTTACCATAATTATTCGCTATCTCTTAAGGGAAATAAATCAATTTTAATAGTAAGGATAATAAATCAATTCTAAAAATAAAGATATTTTAGAATCAATTTTCTTAATCATATCACCTTGTTTGTTGTATAAAAAGTTTTGAGATGTCAAGGGGTATAAGCTATACATTTTTTTTTCCACTTAAATATTGTGGTGTAAATTTTATGTATTTAGTTATTTTTTAGAAAATGTCTTTCTCCCATTTCTAATATAAGTTTTGGTACTAGGCAAATTCTCCTATGAGACCGTCTCACACTCCCACGGGTCTCAATCCGTGAGACGGGTCGGGTCATGAGAATTTGGGTCTTATGTATATAAGCTTAGTAATGTTATGTTATTACTTTATTCCTTGCAGAATGTGTATTAGATTTATGCTATAAAGTACTACATTTATATTATAAAGTATTATATACAAGGCTTAAAGTATTGATTATGGCCCTGTTTGGTAAAATAGTCAGCCTATCAGCCAATTTTGGCTTATTTGACCACTATTAATTGTTTGATTTAGTTAAAAAATCGATATAAATGTTTGGTTAATTAGCTTTTTGTAACTCCAAAATGCTAAAATTCAAAAAGCTGCTCAAAACAACTTTTTCAATTAGCTTTTTGAGAATAGTTATACCCTTTAATTAATCCAATCAGCTAACAGTCATTTACCAAACAGGGCCTATATCTGCAATTTTGTTATGTTATTACTCCCTCTGTCCCATTTTGCTTGTCATGTTTACTATTCATTGGTCAAACCAACTGTTTCTTCATTGTTTATTTTCTTTAGTAATTTTTAATTATTTTTAAATTTGATTTCTTTTTCTTTGGGTTTAATAGTACTTTTAATGTAGTTTCTAAATATATAAGTTTTATATACTAATACTAAACTTAATATTATGAAAAATTGAATTAAAATTAATTTCAGTCAAGCCTCGTGAACTGAACTAGACAAATAAAATGGGATGGAGGGAGTAATTTATTTCTTGCAAACTATCTATTACAATCTTGTTATAAAGTATTACATTTATGCTATAAAGTATTATATATAAGGCTTAAGTAATGATTATATCTACAAAGTATATATTATATATAAGGCTTAAAGTAATGATTGTATCTGCAATTCTGCTATGTTATTACTTCATGCAAATTGTCTATTAGGTTTTGTTTTAAAGTACTACTTCCTCCGTCCAATTTTATGTGTCTGGTTCGGTTAACAAAGTTTGTCTGAAATTATTTTTAGTTCAATTTTTAATAATATTAAGTTTAATATTAGTATATAAAATTTATATATTTAGAAACTATATTAAAAGTATTATTAAACACATAAAATCAAATTGAAAGATAAATTAAAAAATACCAAAGAAAATAAGCAAAGAAGAAATAATTGGTTTGACTAATGAGTAATGACTAGTAAATATGACAGGTAAAATGGGACAAATAGAGTACATTTATGCTATAAAGTATTATATATAAGGCTTAAAGTTTTGATTGTGAAGTACTACATTTATGATATAAAGTATTATATATAAGACAAAGTATTTATATCTGCAATTCTGTTATGACCCATTTTTAGTAAATCCGATCCATCTCACGGATTGAGACCCATGAAACGGTCTCACAAGAGACTAGCTCTTGATACTATTAAAACATATTGCAGACTAAAAGTTTAAATTGTTAATAAGGATATAGATTTATTATTTTATGTTTATCCTCAATATATGTATGTATCAATATCCCATGCAATACATGAGATGAAATACAAGCATCTCAAACAACTAAGTTCTTAAAATGCAAACTAGAAAACAAAAAGAGTACCATAACCTGAGGGTTGTGTTTGAATTTAATGGATCTTTTAAAAAATATTTTTGCCGTTTCCAGTGTCCAACTATGTTATCTTTGCTTCTTAGTCGTGCGCATGCTGGGATTTAGGGGACTATTTTCAATTCATTTACTTTTTCCTTTCTTTTTTTGGTTTGCGGGGGAGGGGTGGGGGGGGGGGGGGGGGAGGGGGTGTTTTTTATGCTTATCCTGCATGGAATTTGAAAATTAAGCACATAAATATGCAGTGGTAATATATGTGCCAGCTAGTACTATTTTGCAGATGGGAATTTGGTTGATAAACATTAACATAGCTAGTTTTCTTGTCCTTTACCCATGTGGAATGCATATCAATTTACTGAATCTGCCCTTTTTCTTGAGCGTTAACATGCCATCTTATTCATACTAATTAATTTGACTGAGAACTTATCTTTTGTGACAACTTATGGCATACCTAATCTCATTGTTTCTTTTGCGGAATGCATGGCAATGAATTGTTAATCTTCCTTTTTTCTTGGGCAGTACTTTGCCATCTTGTACATTTTCATCCACTTTTCCAATTTCTTATATTTTGTGACAAATTTCCCATGCATCATTGATATATTTTTTGCAGTTTGTGTTCATTCATGCACTTTGGAAGATGGTGTCCTATGTTGCTTCAATAACTGGAAATTAGTATTAAAGCATCAAAAGCTGCTTCTTCAGAAATGGAGTTGCTCTATTCGGCACTAATTTTGGCATGTTTTTTCACTTTAGTGTCACCTGATGCCCAAGGTATCATGCTATTTTGATCTATTTTTTATGTGATCCGTTTAAGAAGTTGGTTCAAAATTTTATGTCCTGATTAGCCCAACTAATGTAGGGAACTTGCAAGTTCTGGTATTGTTACTCCATATCTCACTGATTCACTTTGATACCTTCTGATCTGGTATAAAATTGTTGCCTTTGTTTCTTGTTCTATGCCCTGTTGATAAACAAAGGGCTATGTCTGTCTATAGGGTTGTGTCTTTTATGAATAAGTGCTTAAATTAACAGTTATGTGTCTGTATATATATGTACTATGTTTCTTCATTAGAAACATAGAATTACAGTAATATATTGTAATCTTTCAGTATTATATACATTTTTTCATTCCTTTATTCTTCATCTCAGTTTTCACCTAACTGGCTGGTGGTTGTTATTCTCCACACGCTAGGCCTTTGGATCTTTCAAATTCAGCATGCCCCACATGCTGACATGCACCTTGCAAAATGAAATCCAGTCAAGTCTAGATTTCACCTGATAAATGCAATAGTATCACTAATATGCATAGAGAAAATTTATAATTTAGGTTTATTAATCTATCAGTGATATTAGTGATACTATTGCATTCAGTTTTCTATCTCAGTTGTACCTATTATTAATTAGAAGAAAATTGATGTACCATAGCCACACATCCAGGGACATAGGCTGCTATATGTGCAAATTGTTTTTTTATTATTATTATTATTTTTTTTGTGTGTGTTCTTGTTTGATTATCAAATAGTTCAAGGAGATAATTAATGAATTTATATTCATAAAAGAAAACAACAAAATCTACTTGTAGTGCTTTTTACACTATTGGTTCGCCCTTTATTTTAGGAGATGCACTGTATGCATTGAAGGGGTCACTAAATGCATCAAGTGGTCAGCTCCCAGATTGGAATGAGAATCAAGTTAATCCGTGCACTTGGTCCAAAATTACATGTGATGATAGTTACAATGTCATCATGGTGTAAGTGACATTGTGATACTAATATACTATACTTCTTTTATTTATGTTCATACACATGTTAATAACTTTATATAATCTCTTCCATCTTAAAATGTTTGTTCCATATATGTTAAACTGACAAACTTTCATGGTGGTTTGCAGGTCATTGTCTAATATGAGATTTTCTGGCACTTTATCTCCAAAAATAGGAGCTTTGAAGACACTGAATACACTGTATGTGCTTGGAACCAAAAGTGTTTAATTGCATGCAACGTAATTTGGTTTCTTGTGCATTTTATTGACCTCGTGTCCCTCGTACTATTTATGTTATTACATAGAAATTTGTTTATGGCATTTCCAATCCTGGGCATGCTGCTGTTTAGTATCAGCAAATCTTTCGTGTGGGGTTCTGATCCGGTGTTATAAATACCCGACTACTTAAAAAATGAATTTATCTTGTTGATTAGTTAACCTTGTGAAAATCTTAATTCTTACTTTCCTTTGAGTATCAGTTCCCTATCGAGTGGTTTATAGATCACATCTATTTATTATGTAGTTCATTGCAAGGAAATGGCATAACTGGTAAGATTCCTGAAGAAGTTGGAAATTTGACAAACTTGACAATGTTGGACCTGGACCATAACCAATTATCTGGAGAAATACCACCTTCCCTTGGCAATCTCAAGAAGCTCCAGTTCTTGTAAGCAATACTATATATACATCCTTTAAGCTTTTACATGCATTAATGCTATTTCTTGTATGGACACTTAACTGTATGTGTTCCTACAAGCAGGTTCTTGAGTCAGAACAATCTCACTGGGACAATCCCCCAATCTCTTTCAAGCCTCCCAAGTTTAATTAACCTGTGAGTTATTTATCTTGTTTGACATTTAATTACAATGAGAATCATTTGTTGTAATGAGCAACTGTACGTTTATTACATAAGAATTCTTGAATTACTTATGAACCAACCTGTAATGGGCAATTGTTTACTTGGCTTTCTTGAGATGGTTTTTGCAGGCAGCTCGATTCAAATGGTCTTACTGGCCAAATACCTGAGCGTTTATTTGAAGTCCCCAAATACAAGTACGCCATTATAATCATTTTTTTGGGATAGTTAAATAATTAAAATCTGCTTGTCAACATGAACTTAGCCAGCCTCTTCTTTTCATGTTCTTAATGCTCATATTGAAAACTTGGTTTCTTTGTTCTAGTTTTACAGGTAACCATTTGAACTGTGGCTTCAATTCCAGCCATCAATGTGAATCTGACAGTGGAGGTAATTAAAATTGTAATGCATTTATATTTCCAGATAAGTAGCTTTATGGACGTCCATACTATAGAAATTAGCTCTGGTATCCCTATACAAAAAAAGCATTGTGTACAGTTCTGATTCTTGTAGAGGAAACCTATACATTGAAAGGAGGCGAACCTATACATTACATTACATTACTTGTAAATCTATATTTCTCTTGTTAAAGCTTCAAGCATATAGAAGGAAAACATTCATTCATATGCACAGTGTCTGTCCTTTCTGTGATGATCTTGCTTTATCTTGGCAGGTGCTCCAAGTAAATCAAAGACTGGAATGGTTGTTGGTATTGTTGTTGGATTTTCGGGTTTTGTTCTTATTGTAGGTTTGCTGCTATTTTTCTTCAGAGGCCGACATAAAGGCTACAGGCGCGAGGTCTTCGTAGATGTTGCAGGTTTGTGTCAATTCTGTCTTGTTCATTGAATTAGCGTAGCATCTTTTTATTCTTGATTTGAAAAATTGATCAGTATTATAAACTTTGATAAAATTTCCTTCCTTTTTTCCTGATGGTTTCTGGGTTTGAATGTTCAGGAGAAGTTGACCGGCGAATTGAATTTGGTCAATTAAAAAGATTTTTATGGACAGAATTGCAAATTGCTACAGACAACTTCAGTGAAAAGAATGTCCTTGGACAGGGAGGTTTTGGGAAGGTTTACAAAGGAGTGTTCCCTGATAATACAAAGATTGCTGTTAAACGATTAACGGACTATGAGAGTCCCGGTGGAGATGCTGCATTCCACCGTGAAGTTGAGATGATAAGTGTGGCTGTTCACAGGAATCTCTTACGGCTTATTGGCTTTTGTACCACACCAACAGAGCGCCTTCTGGTATACCCCTTTATGCAGAATTTAAGTGTTGCCTATCGTTTACGAGGTATTATTCTTATTTATTCATATTAATTATAAATTGTTTGTTATCTGTTATTCATTGACAGTTTTGTTATCCTAGATTTTGATTACTAGTTAGATATTTGAACTAACAATCTCTAAGAAAATGATGGTTACGTTATTCATGAAGTAAATGGGAAAACATATATTTCATTTGATCTGATAAGCTCTGATCTGGATACAATTTCAGAACTTAAACCTGGGGAGGCTGTTCTGGATTGGCCTACAAGAAAGCGTGTGGCATTGGGTACCGCACGTGGACTTGAGTACTTGCATGAACATTGTAATCCAAAAATTATTCACCGTGATGTTAAGGCTGCGAATGTGTTATTAGATGAAGATTTTGAAGCTGTTGTTGGTGATTTTGGGTTGGCGAAGTTGGTAGATGTTAGAAAAACCAATGTTACCACTCAAGTACGCGGTACAATGGGCCATATAGCTCCTGAATACTTGTCTACCGGGAAATCATCAGAAAAGACGGATGTTTTTGGCTATGGAATCATGCTTCTAGAGCTTGTAACTGGTCAACGTGCAATAGACTTCTCTCGCCTTGAAGAAGAAGACGACGTGTTATTGCTTGATCATGTAAGTTGGCAATGTTATTCACTCTTTCCGTCTTTCGTTTCTTGTTGCAAGACAAAAGAATTGTGCTTTTACTCAACCATACTTGGCGTGATTTATTGAGAAACCGGAAGGGAAATAGGCCGCACACACATCTTAGTTTAAATATGTAATAATTGTTGTATTGACACTTAGTTGTACCTACCGGTTGGTTCTATCCAATCCTCTATCCATATTGCCTGCTTTCAGAAATGAACTTAGAGGGGTAATCCCAGTTAAGGATATAGACTTGTAACTATAAGGTCACGAGTTTGAATCTCAGCCTTCTTGGTTTGAGCCAGTCAGCTATGGGCAATCTAGGCTGGTTTACCTCCTTGTGGTCCTTTGCCGGCTAGGGTTACAAGGCAGGGCGGTCAGCTATGGGCAATTTAAGCTGGTTTACCTCCTTGTGGTCTTTGCTGGCTAGGGTTACAAGGCAGGGCGGTCAGCTATGGGCAATCTAGGCTGGTTTACCTCCTTGTGGTCCTTTGCCGGTTAGGGTTACAAGGCAGTGCGATCAGCTATGGGTAATCTAGGCTGGTTTACCTTCTTGTAGTCCTTTGCCGGTTAGGGTTACAAGGCAGGATTTACCCAGTACACACTCTTGGGTAGTGGCTTAGTTTGTATAACTAGTGTTATCTGTCTCTTCTTCTTCTTCTTCTTCTTCTAGTAACAGTTGATGAAATACATGCATTTTTCATCTCACAGGTCAAGAAACTGCAAAGAGAGAAGAGGCTACATGCAATTGTAGACCGCAACCTAAACAAGAACTACAACATCCTAGAAGTAGAGATGATGATTCAGGTTGCGCTGCTGTGCACCCAGGCATCACCTGAAGAACGTCCGGCAATGTCAGTGGTAGTAAGAATGTTGGAAGGGGAGGGGCTTGCTGAGAGGTGGGAAGAGTGGCAACATGTTGAGGTAACCCGTAGGCAAGAATATGAGCGGCTGCAGAGACGATTTGATTGGGGCGAAGATTCGATATATAACCAGGATGCCATTGAGTTGTCTGGTGGAAGATGACATTGGGAGAAAACTCCAACCAAGTGTACAATTCCTTGTATTAAGTTTTGCCATTGTAGTGTATTTTCAATTAAATAGTGTGTAGTAGTTGTTTCTTACCTTCTTCACTCATGTTAATCTTGTTACAAGGTGGAACCGTCCACTCAGCCGCCCCCACCCAGGCTGACAGTTTGTGGAGGTATGGAGGTACAAATCATGGTGGGGTAAATTATGGTGATTCAACTGACTAACAGAGGTTAGACTTTAATTCACTGCTCACAAGGAACTTCTTTCATTTTGAGAGGTTACTCTCACACTGTCGCTGGTGAGACTCGATCCTTGATTTCATGTGACAAATTTCATCTCTGCAACCAGTTGATCCAGTTGTTTGGTCGGCATGTATGGATTTTTGTTCACGAGTGAATGCCCTGGAATTGAAAATCTTTGTATATCACTTATAGTGTATTTTTCAATTAAATAGTGTGTAGTTGTTTCTTAACATTTTTTTTTTTTTTGGTGGTTGGTAATCTGCAATACCCATTTTCTCTTTACACTATTTCACTGTCAAATGTCAATTCTTTCTGTGCCCAATTTTGGTGTTGAGTATAGAAATGATCTCTGTTGTTTCAATATCTGTATGATTTTATTATGAAATCCATGATTAGTTCAAGAGCCCAAACTTTAGTTAGGGGGTGTATTCAATCACGACTTTCATAGACTTTTAAAGACTTCATGAACTTTAAAAGTTTAGAGGTATTCAATTCAAATTTTTAGGGAGTCTTTAAAAGTCAGGAGGTATTCAATCAAGAATTCAATTCAAATTTTTAGGGAGTCTTTAAAAGTCAGGAGGTATTCAATCAAGATTTTTAAAGAGTCTTTAAAAGTCGGGTGGTATTCGATTAAAACTTTTAAAGAGTCTTTAAAAGTCATGCGGTATTCAAAAAGTTATGAACTTTTATAGACTTTTTAATTTTAGGACTTTTGTAGACTTTTTCTTCTCAAATATTAATAGTTGAAATCCAACCATCAAACCCAAGATTTCAAAATTTTCTTTCTACCAACGAATGTTTTCTCTCTCTATTTAACATCTATTATTTTTATATCCCTATTTAAACTTTATAAACCTTACACCTAAATTCAATAAATTATTTTTTCTTCATTATCCTATATTTTTTCATACCTGAACTCTACTAATTTTTTCTCTCTTCTAAACTTTACCATCTTCCTCTCAAAATTAGAATAATATTATTTTTACTTCATTATTGCTTGTTTATTTTGATTTTTTTTTTCTATCAACTTTCCCCCCTAACTTCTAAACTTTTTCTATGAATTTTCTACCATAACTTCTAAACTTTATCTAATTCTTCCTAAATACATGAACAAAAATAAAATTTTCATATATCAACGTCAAATTTTTACTATATGATTCATAATATACATATAAATACTTATAAATTTTGATTTTTATTCTTTTTATGTTTATATTCGTAATATTTTTTTTTCTTTTTTAACAACATGTTAGTACGAATAGCGAACTACTATTTGCAACAACAATTTGGGGCTGCAAACAGTAATAATATATAAGTAATTAGCATATAAGTCTCACCATGCTATGGATAAAAGTAATAATGTTGAGAATGTTGATGTGAGTGACAAAAACTATATAATAAGAAGAATTTTATGATATATTATAACATGTTTGTTAAAAAAATTATAAATGATAAGAATCGAAATCATTGAAAGTTTGTAATGGTGTATTCAATTTAGAATTTCAATGACTTTTGTAGACTTTTTTAACTAAAAAAAGTTGATAAAAGTTTATGAATGTTTTTTGTATAGACTTTTAAAGAGTCTTGCAATGTTTTAAAAAGTTTGAATGACTCTATGAAAGTCAATCAAAGTTTATTAAAATCTATCATTTTAATTAAAAGCCTTTAAAAGTCTACAAAAATCATGATTGAATACACCCCCTTAGTCCTGCGGAACGATGCGAGTTGGTTCATAAAAGTGGGAATCAAACTTATTTTATTTTCTTTTTCTTTTCCGATAGAAATATAGAATATATGCTCAGAGTAATAATAATAATAATAATAATAATAATAATAATAATAATAATAATAATAATAATAATAATAAACCGACAATAATTTGTTACAAAAACAATAGATACGTGATCATCGCGATCACATGACCAGAATTTTGAAAATTTAATATTGAGAAAATTATAATTTATTTCCCTCCATAATATGTCAATTATCAATGTCATTCATGAATTATTAATGGTGTAAATGTTGTCACTCAAATTTTAAAACGGTACATATATTACACCTCTCGTAGTGTAATACATCTGGTGTCTTCTGAGTATAGTGGTTTTGACAAGTTTAGCCCAAAACTTTCAAGTCTTTGCAAGAGGACCACGACTAGTTGAATTTCAAAAGTTGAAGGACTATGTGTGGTTAACTTGGACCACAAATGGTAATAATTTAAAAGTCGAAGGACCACACGTGGACAACTTACAAGTTTAGGACTAAATGTAGCAAAATCACTATACTCAGAGGACCCCAAAAGGCATTAACTCATATCTAGATTAATTACCAAAATAATTATTAAACAATTATTATTAGGCAATTATATTAATACTAGTTTTTTACGCGCATTGCGCGATTGGGATAATGCCCAATGTTTTTTTTTTTAAATAAGTACTTTAAAGTATATTAATGCAGGATTATATTGAAATTGTTCATGCATAGATAATTGAAGGTTGAATTTGCGTATTTAAATAGGTAATTCTTCTCCAAAAGGTTGAGTCCCCAACCCCAAGGGCTCCCCACACTCCGACCTGACAGAGCATTGTGAGAAGTTGTAAATCACGGTGACTCAATGGTTCAGCAGACAGGGCCAAATGCTGATACGCACAAGGAAGCTGCCCACTTTGGACATAATTCCCGCACTGCCGCCGCCGAGGTTTAAACCTTGGTCTCTTCTCCCAAATACTACCCACTAAACCATTGAGCTAAGCCCGTGCGGGTTAAATATGTAATTCTAAGTTTACAAATGCAAGATAATATAGTCAAGATTGATTATAATTGTCAATAAAATAATTGTATAGGTATGGTTGAAACCAAATATGGGACATAAGGGAGAACAAATAAAAATTAGGACATAAAATATTAAATATATACTAATATTGTTTGAGGAGATTCTGACATTAGGATTTGTGGTTAAGTTCTATTAAGACTTTAATATTAGAATTAGATTAATGGTGTAGTTATAATTCTATATTAGACTTTAATATTAGAATTAGACTAACGGTGAATTAACGGAAAAGTTAAATGGATAATCATATAATTAAGGATAAATTATAAAATCTTAAAAGAAAAAAATTGAAACCTGAACAATATGAACCATTCATTGATTTAATAATTTGGCGGTCATTTTTTTCTACCCAATGTTAATAATTAAATAAATTCGCTGGTCAAATCCGTTAGTATAATCCGCTAACGCTAACCGCTAACTACTGATTGTCAAACAAGGACATTGCGAGGTAGTTCTCACTTCAATTTGTTGTGTGATTTGAATACTCTCTTTGTCACAAAATCTCTCAAGTAGTTAATATGGTTGGCTTTATTAATTATATTTTTTTAATTTTTTCATGGTATTAATAAAATACTTGGTAAATAAATATATAGCATTATTTTGTATTATAACTTTGATATTTAATTAGAAAAATAGTGCACAAAAAAAGATAATAGATAATGTAGTGAATATAATCAATTGATGAAATTGAATGTAAAAATTTTTACATTTGAGAAAAATAAAGACAATATAACTAATGAAAATATTTCTTTTAATTAATTTATTGAAAATAATTAATAATTTTTTTTTCACTGAATAAAGACATTGTAAGGATAATGTAGCGAATATAATCAATTAATAAATTTGAATATAAAGAATTTTTATATTGAAGAAAAATAAAGACAATATAACTAATAAAATTATTTCTCTTATTTAATTTATTGATAATGAATAATTTTTTGTTTTGAATAAAGGCATTGTGGACACATAATTCTAAATTAAAGAAATGCATATGTATTATTTTTTGTTGTAACTACTAAATTATTATTTATATAATTTAATAAGAGTAAAATAGAATACTAATTATGCCAACTTTGATTAGGATGAGGTTCGAACCTAAGACCTTTTTTTTTTTTATTGAAATCAATGAGTAAGTTAACGATGAACTAACGGCAATTCTTAAAATTTTAACAGAATTAGTAACGGTGTGTGGGTATTTTAGGACATTTTAGTGTAAAATTTAAATCTGATCAATCTTTTAATCAATCTGAGCCATTCATTTGATTAAAATCTGTGACCGCCATTTTTTCTACCCATTATAGGCCTAACTCTCTTGGACTCTTATTAGTATACTAGTTTTTTACGCGCATTGCGCGATTGGGATAATGCCCAATGTTTTTTTTTTTTTTTTTAAATAAGTACTTTAAAGTATATTAAGGCATGATTATATTGAAATTGTTCATGCATAGATAATTGAAGGTTGAATTTGCGTATTTAAATAGGTAATTCTTCTCCCAAAGGTTGAGTCCCCAACCCCAAGGGCCCCCCACACTCCGATCCGACAGAGCATTGTGGGAAGTTGTAAATCACGGTGACTCAATGGTTCAGCAGACAGGGCCAAATACTGATACGCACAAGGAATCTGCCCACTTTGGACATAATTCCCGCACTGCCGATGCCCAGGTTCAAACCTTGGTCTCTTCTCCCAAATACTACCCACTAAACCATTGAGCTAAGCCCGTGCGGGTTAAATAGGTAATTCTAAGTTTACAAATGCAAGATAATATAGTCAAGATTGATTATAATTGTCAATAAAATAATTGTATAGGTATATGGTTGAAACCAAATACGGGACATAAAGGAAAACAAATAAAAATTAGGGCATAAAATATTAAATATATACTAATATTGTTTGAGGAGATTCCGACATTAGGATTTGTGGTTAAGTTCTATTAAGACTTTAATATTAGAATTAGATTAATGGTGTAGTTATAATTCTATATTAGACTTTAATATTAGAATTAGACTAACGGTGAATTAAGGGAAAAGTTAAATAGATAATCATATAATTAAGGATAAATTATAAAATCTTAAAAGAAAAAAATTAAAACCTGAACAATATGAACCATTCATTTGATTTAATAATTTGGCGGTCATTTTTCTACCCAATGTTAATAATTAAATAGATTCGTTGGTAAAATCCGCTAGTATAATCCGCTAACGCTAATCGCTAACTGCTGATTGTCAAACAAGGACATTGCGAAGTAGTTCTCACTTCAAATTGTTGTGTGATTTGAATACTCTCTTTGTCACAAAATCTCTCAAGTAGTTAATATGGTTGGCTTTATTAATTATATTTTTTTTAATTTTTTCATGGTATTAATAAAATACTTGGTAAATAAATATATAGTATTACCAGGACTATGTGGTCCAATGGTATCCGGGTTGGACTTCCATGTGGAAGGTTGTGAGTTCGAGCCTCAGTGGAGGCGTTATTAGCTCTTTGTGTTTCAGTAGGTTGAGAAAGTATATGAACAGATACTACAATGTAATAGAGCTAGTAGCATTCAAAAAAAAATATATATATATATATATATAGTATTATTTTGTATTATAACTTTGATATTTAATTAGAAAAATAGTGCACAAAAAAGATAATAGATAATGTAGTGAATATAATCAATTGATGAAATTGAATGTAAAAATTTTTACATTTGAGAAAAATAAAGACAATATAACTAATGAAAATATTTCTTTTAATTAATTTATTGAAAATAATTAATAATTTTTTTTTTCACTGAATAAAGACATTGTAAGGATAATGTAGCGAATATAATCAATTAATAAATTTGAATATAAAGAATTTTTATATTGAAGAAAAATAAAGACAATATAACTAATAAAATTATTTCTCTTATTTAATTTATTGATAATGAATAATTTTTTGTTTTGAATAAAGGCATTGTGGACACATAATTCTAAATTAAAGAAATGCATATGTATTATTTTTTGTTGTAACTACTAAATTATTATTTATATAATTTAATAAGAGTAAAATAGAGTACTAATTATGCCAACTTTGATTAGGATGAGGTTCGAACCTAAGACCTTTTTTTTTTTTATTGAAATCAATGAGTAAGTTAACGATGAACTAACGGCAATTCTTAAAATTTTAACAGAATTAGTAACGGTGTGTGGGTATTTTAGGAAATTTTAGTGTAAAATTTAAATCTGATCAATCTTTTAATCAATCTGAGCCATACATTTGATTAAAA
Organism: Ipomoea nil; assembly: GCF_001879475.1. Classification (NCBI taxonomy): domain Eukaryota; kingdom Viridiplantae; phylum Streptophyta; class Magnoliopsida; order Solanales; family Convolvulaceae; genus Ipomoea; species Ipomoea nil. The sequence goes on from NW_017618711.1 coordinate 4,139,344, forward strand.
TCTGTGACCGCCATTTTTTCTACCCATTATAGGCCTAACACTCTTGGGCTCTTATTAGTAGAGTAAAATAGAGTACTAATTATGCCAACTTTGATTGGGATGAGGTTCGAACCTAAGACCTTTTTTTATTGAATCAATGAGTAAGTTAACGGTGAACTAACGGCAATTCTTAAAATTTTAACGGAATTAGTAACGGTGTGTGGGTATTTTAGGAAATTTTAGTGTAAAATTTAAATCTGATCAATCTTTTAATCAATCTGAGCCATACATTTGATTAAAATCTGTGACTGCCATTTTTTCTACCCATTATAGGCCTAACTCTCTTGGGCTCTTATTAGTATAGTAGATATATAGTAGATCTGTGCAATTATACTTTTATATCTTAAGTATATTCTTTTTCATCATATCGCCTTTAATTTTTTTATTTTCTTTCCTCAATATCTCAATGAATTAATTGTAATCATTATAAAAACAAGAGTTAATACCCAAAATGGTCCCTCGACTATGTCATAATTACCAATTTGGTCCTCAACTACCATTCTTATCCAATTAAGTCCTCAACTATGTAACTTTTACTCAATTAAGTCTTCAACTATACAATTCTTACCCAATTTAGTCCTCAACTATACAATTCTTATCCAATTTAGTCCTCTGTATCAATTTGACTGTTTGTTGACTGTCAAAAGTCGGGATAAAATTATAATTTTACAAGATTTCTCCTTCCTCTCCATTTAGCAGCGCCAAACCATGCAGCAATACACTCCGATCAGGTTTCGATCGTCAAAAAATCGTTGGAAATCAAATTCATGGGCTATCCGATGCATAACCACTACTTCGATACTGACAGGTTTAGAACCCAACCGGAGCTTATTGCTACATGGTTTGGCGCTGCTAAATGAGGAGGAAGGAGAAAACTTGTAAAATTACAACTTTATTTCCACTTTTGACAGTCAACAAACAGTCAAATTGACAAAGGACTAAATTGGGTAAAAATTGTATAGTTGAGGACTTAATTGGGTAAGAATGATAGTCGAGGACCAAATTGGTAATTACGATATAGTCGAGGGACTATTTTGGGTATTAACTCTAAAAACAATCCAATGACCCATGTTTAAAGATAATTGAGCAAATACCAATTTTGGTCCCATAAGTATTAGCAAAATGACAATTTTGGTCCACATATTTAATTCATACCAATTTTCATCCACGACTATTGTTTTAGTACCAATTTTCATCCACAACTATTATTTTAGTGCCAAAATTCATCACGCCGGTCACCCATTCGTTTAAGACATGTCGAAATATGAAACCATTAAGGGTAGTTTCGTGCTTTTCAAATTAGGATTCCTATTTGAGCATGAATAAAGGGATTTAAGCCCTAAGATTTATCCCAATCCACAGTTTTCCTCCTCAAATTAAGGTAGAATGAGGAGGAGAACTATGAATTGCGATCGATCTTAGGGCTTAAATTCATTTATTTATGCTCAAATTGGAATCTTAAGTTGAAAATGATGAAAATGCCCTTAAAAGTTTTAGATTTCGGGATGTCTTAAGTAGATGGGTAACCGACGTGATGAATTTTGGTATTAAAATAATAGTCGTTGATTAAAATTGGTACTAAAACAGTAGTCGTGGATTAAAATTGGTAGGAATTAAACATGTGGATCAAAATCGTCATTTTGCTAATACTCGTGGGACTAAAATTGGTATTTGCTCAAGATAATTATACTAATATTCGTATAGTTATTAGCTTAATTAATATAATAATTATTAGTCAAGTATACTAATATTTGTGTAATTAATTCCTTAATTATCAAATAATTGTTAGATAATTATACTAATATTATGCAATTATACATTAACTAGTAATTCACCCGTGTGATGCACGGGAAAAAATTATGTTATTATGAATAGAAAAACTAAAATATTTTAAATTATTTAATATAGTAATATTTTTGAGCTTCCATTCGTCAAGTATTTATTATTTGTATAGAATACAAATTACAATTAAAATTATAATTATAATTTTATATGGTTAATATAATCTCTAATTATGTGCATATTCAAATAAACTTATAGAGACCAGGACTATGTGGTCTAATGGTATCCGGGGTGGACTTCCAAGTGGAAGGTTGTGATTTCGAGCCTCAGTGGAGGCGTTATTGGCTCTTCGTGTTTCAGTAGGTTGTGTGCATACTACAATGTAATAGAGCTAGTAGCATTCAAAAAAATAAAATAAAATAAAATAAACTTATAGAGAGAATTTACATAATTACATTGATTTATTCTTAATTGTATTTCATCTATATTATAATTTTCACAATACGAATAATAACTAAGATAATTACATTTGGAAAGCAAATTTCAAATTTTGTATGTGTAAATTTAAACTCTAATTGAACACATTTTTTATATGATTATATAATATATAGCTATTTTATTTTTCAAAAGTATATTTTTTATATGATTATATAATATATAGCTATTTTATTTTTTAAATGTTGTGCATTTTTTTTTTATAATAAAGGATGTTGTGGCATTAATTGTAACATTAATTATTTCCCAAACCATATAACTTTATTATATAAAGTATAAGAATGATAATTATTTACTTGAAATCAAATAAGGTTGAATCACATATTAGCGGGATTGAGGATCGGGTCACATGGTTTAAACCTTGTACAATTGTACTTCAATTCATATTTATTTCCTAATATGTATTATTTATGGTCCACGTATCAGTTTTTAATGCGGTTTTATCTTTGATCATCGCATAAAGTAGTAAATAAGTCTTAAACAACATATAGAAATTAAATGTTTAAATTCGTATCAAACGTTAATCATTTTATATTTATTAATTAAATTACTTGAAATCAAATAAGGTCGAATCACATATTAGCAGGATTGAGGATCGGGTCACAGGGTTTAAACCTTGTACAGCTGTACTTCAATTCATCTATATTTCGTAATACGTATTATTTATGATCCACGTATCAGTTTTTAATATGATTTTATCTTTGACCATCGCATAAAGTAGTAAATAAGTCTTAAACAACATATAGAAATGAAATGTTTAAATTCATAGCAAACGTTAATCATTTTATATTTATTAATTAAATTACTTGAAATCAAATAAGGTTGAATCACATATTAGCGGGATTGAGAATCAGGTCATAGGGTTTAAACCTTTTACAATTGTGCATCAATTCATATTTATTTCTTAATACGTATTATTTATGGTCCACGTATCAATTTTTAATACGATTTTATCTTTGACCATCGCATAAAGTAGTAAATAAGTCTTAAACAACATGTACAAATTAAGTTTTTAAATTTGTAGCGAACATTAATCATTTTAATTTTATTAATTAAATTACTTGTAATTAAATAAGTTGAATCACATATTGGCGGGATTAGGGATCGAGTCACAAGGTTTAAACCTTGTACAGATGTACTTCAATTCATATTTATTTCCTAATATATACTCTATATTATTTATGGTCCACATTAGTTTTTAATATGATTTTATCTTTGACCATTGAATTTGTTGTTTCATCGGTTTAGATCTTGTAGTTGCTTCTCACTCCCGGAATTGCATTGCCAGCTGCTCTTTTCCAATCTCCCTCCTTTAATAGGCCGCCTTCTTTTCAATCCTGTTTCTCAATCCAAGACTCTCAGTCTGCAAGTATAATATTATAATGAATTATGTCATCGAATATTTTTTTTCCAACAGATAAATTAATCCAGAATATTTGCTAGCTTGTCTTTCTAACTAGATTTCTTTTTTATATTAGAGATTTATTATTGTTATTTATTGCTTGGTTTTTTATATTAGAAAGTTTGGGCATGAAAGAGTGTGGCACAGGTGGTGAACTCTAGCGAAGCTCCGGTCAGATCTGTCTACTGCCGGCGAGTTCACTCCAAAGACGGAGTCACCAAAATCATCAGTTGGATCGTGCCCATCACCACGTTTCAGGGTAAGTCCTTTCTAAAGATTTCTATATGTATTTAGCTATGTTTTTACCCTATTTGTTGGTATCTCTGGTTGGATTTATGGATCTATATGTGTGGATAGATAGATCTAAATCTGTTATCTGTGCATATTTGTTCCATGAACTTATTGTAGATCTTGTTTTTATTTAGTATGTAGATGTATTTAGAGTAAAGTAATACTAGAGAAATTATTGATTGAAGAATATGCAATGGTGGTTATCATTATGCTTATCACCGAAACTGCTACATTGATGTTTCTTTATAAAACTCAAGTTAATTGTTTTTTATGCTTTGCTTATGCCTCCCCTTGTCAATTGAAATATTCTATCAAACAAATTAGGATGATCATATTACAGAAGACCTTGTTGAAGTAATATTTGTCATTACTACTACTTGTTGCCTAAATAGGCATTAGCAAAAGAATCTTCTAAAAAAATGAAAAATGTGGTATGATATGCTTAGTTATGAACTGAATAAATTTGCATTTGCTTAGATGAATAACGTCACAGAAACCAATGATGATGAGGCAAAATGGCCCGATACGACCGTTGTACAATTTTTGAGTAGGTGCTATAGATGGAACACATGTCTCATCTTGGGTACCTGCATCAAAGCAAAGCACATTTCGAGGTAGAAAAGGAGGAATGTTGACCCAAAATGTCATGGCGGTTTGCTCGCATGACATGATGTTTACATTCGTACATGCGGGTTGGGAAGGAAGTGCGAATGATTCTCGCATATTCTTAGATGCAATTTCAAAGCCTGGAAGTGATTTTCCTATGCCACCCGAAGGTAAGAGTATTCGAATAGCTTATTAATTTCAATAATTAAGTTAGTGTAATTTAGTACTTCTTTAAGTATATTCTTTTTCTCAATTGAATAGGTTATTACTACGTTGTTGATGGTACGTGGTTACCCAAATGCACCCGGTTTGTTGACACCATACCGCGGGGAGCGTTATCACTTGAATGACTTTCGTGGACAAGGGCGGATACGAAATAAGCAAGCCCTATTTAATTGTCGATATTCATCATTGCGGAATGTGATTGAGCGGTGTTTTGGACTTTTAAAGGCAAGATTTCCCATTCTAAAGTCCATTAATGGTTACCCATCGATTAGACAAAGACAAATTCCTCTTGCATGTTGTGCATTTATAATTTCATTCGGTTGGAAGATAGGGATGATCAATTAGGTATGATGTATGGAGCGCAAGACATGGTTTTGGATTATGGTGGAAGTAGTAGTGATGGTAGAAATGATACCATACAATTAGATATGAATCAACAAGACCAAATGCTACAATTGCGTGAGGACATTGCAAATGCACTTTGGGCAAATTATAATCATTAATGGTGTACTCAATTTTATTTGTAATATTTTGTAATCACATTTTGTCACGAAACAACTTATTTTAAATTATTGCAATTAATATGTTTTCTAATGACATTTTAATTTGTCACGAAATAACATATATATATATATATATATATATATATATATATATATATATATATATATATATATATATATATATATATATATATATATATATATATATATGCTAATAAGAGCTCAAGAGAGTTAGGCCTATAATGGGTAGAAAAAATGGCGGTCAAATTTTTAATCAAATGAATGGCTCATATTGATCATATTTTAATTTATCCTTAATGAATATGATTTTCCGTTAACTTTTCCGTTAAATATTATCTTTCCGTTAATTTCTGTTAGTTTACCGTTAACTTACTCATTGATTTCAATAACAAAGGTTTTAGGTTCGAACCTCGTCCCAATCAAAGTTGGCATAATTAGTACTCTATTTTACTCTTATTAAATTATAAATTATTATAATAATTTAGTAGCTACAACAAAAAATAATACATATGTATTTCTTTAATTTAGAATTATGTGTCTACAATGCATTTATTCAAAAAAAAAATTATTCATTATCAATAAATTAAATAAGAGAAATAATTTCATTAGTTTTATTGTCTTTATTTTTCTCCAATATAAAAATTCTTTCCATTCAAAATTCAAATTCATCAATTGATTATATTGGCTAAATTGTCCCTATAATGTCTTTATTAAAAAAAAATTATTCATTATCAATAAATTAATTAAGAGAAATAATTTCATTAGTTATATTGTCTTTATTTTTCCCCAATGTACAAATTTTTTACATTCAAATTCATCAATTGATTATATTCAGTACATTGTCTACTATTTTTTTGTGCACTATTTTTTAATTAAATATCAAAGTTATAATACAAAATAATGATATATATTTATTTACTAAGTATTTTATTAATACCATGAAAAAATTTAAAAAATTTAAATTAATAAAGTCAATCATATTAACTACTTGGTGGATTTGTTGACAAAGAGAATATTCAAATCACACAACAAATTGAAGTGAGAAACTACCTCGCAATGTCCTTGTTTGACAATCAGCCGTTAGCGGTTAGGGTTAGCGGATTTGACCAGCAAATTATATCAACTGTTGGTAAAAAGATATTTTAAAAAATTAGCTATTTAAATTAACATTTAAAATGACATAAGGGTATACATATGATAATAATAATAATAATAATAATAATAATAATAATAATAATAATAATAATAATAATAATAATAATAATAATAATAATAATAATAATAATAATAATAATAATAATAATAATAATAATAGTAATAATAATTGTTTTAATAATAAAATTTTTAAAAAATATAGATGCTTTTTGAGGAAATCATTCTTAAAAACGCTAAGTGAAAATATTGTAAATTGCAATGTTTGTATTTTCAGTGATTTGGAACAAATTGTTGCTTCAAACTGTTGAATAATATTGTAAATTGCAATGTTTGTATTTTCAGTGATTTGGAACAAATTGTTGCTTCAAACTGTTGAATAATCAAAACACTTTCTTTAGCATTTTGATCTTTGGGTTACATCATATTTTCCAATCGTCCAATATTTTTGGGTTACATTATAATTAAAATTTTTAAATTTTTACTACATCTAAAGTCCTTAAATTAGAAATTTTTTATCCATAATAATTTATTCAACAATAATGGTTGAACTAAATGAACACTGAGCAAAACACCTAAAGGACGGGTACCGTTGATTCATTCATTGATTTTGTATATATGTGCATTCATTAAATATATTAGAAACCTTTGCAACAAAAATACTTGGTTACTATTTAATATTTTTTTAGTAATATAATGAATCTCCTATATTACATTGTATTCATATACTATGAATTACATATTTAAATAAACAAATTAGACATTAAATTACTTATGTTGAACTTTTCATATATAATCTTGCATTGATATACTTTCAAATATTTATTTAATTATAAATATTGGGTAGAAAAAATAACGGTCAAATTATTAAATCAAATGAATAGTTCAGATTTTAATCCTACCGCTGGAATCTCCTCAAAAATATTAGTATATATTTAATATTTATGCTTTAATTTTTATTTGCTCTCCCTTATGTCCCGTATTTGGTTTCAACAATACCCATACAATTATTTTATTGACAATTATAATCAATCTTGACTATGTTATCTTGCATTTGTAAACTTAGAATTATCAACTTAAATACGCAAATTCAACATTCAATTATCTATGCATGAACAATTTCAATATAATCTTCCCTTGATATACTTTAAAATACTTATTTAAGAAAAACATTGGGGCATTATCCCAATCGCGCAATGCGCGTAAAAAACTAGTATATATATATATATATATATATATGGAAGGGTTCAGGTGCGGGTATAGCTTCCCGTGCGGTTGTGCGTTTAGATCTAAGCTGTTGATCAAATTTAGATCAACGGCTCAAATCAGTAAAAATTAAAAAAAAAAAAAAAAAAAAAAAAAAAACGCGTGTCGGGAAGAAGATAGCGCCTACACAGCGTCTACACAAATGATAGCGTCTACACAAATGATAGCGTCTGCACAACCTCACGCACATTAAGTACAAATCCCACACACATTAAGCACAAACCCCACGCACTTTAAATATTAACTCACAGATTTTAAGTTTCAACAACTATTGACATTAAGCACAACCTCACGCACATTAAGTACAAACCCCACACACATTAAGCACAACCTCACGCACATTAAGCACAAACCCCACGCACTTTAATATATTAACTCACAGATTTTAAGTTTCAACAACTATTGACATTAAGCACAACCTCACGCACATTAAGTACAAACCCCACGCACTTTAATATATTAACTCACAGATTTTAAGTTTCAACAACTATTGACATTAAGCACAACCTCACGCACATTAAGTACAAACTCCACACACATTAAGCACAACCTCATGCACATTAAACACAAACCCCACGCATATTAATCACAGATTCGCTCACCTTAATTTTGACCTACATGCAAAAATTACAAAATTGCCACCACGTTTTTTTTTTTTTTTAAATTTTGACAATTTTGAACGTTGATTTAAGCGAGATGAATAGTCCAGATTAAATCGCACAATCTCACCTGGTCACTCTAACCGCACCAGAACCTAATTATATATATATATATATATATATATATATATATATATATATATATATATATATATATATAGTACATTTTTAATTTAGTAAATGGAGAATGAATTTTGAAAATAAGTACAAATAAACAAGTTGTCAATTTCAATTTTCAAAAATAGAGAATAATTTTCTGTCAATAAACGGGCCCTGATAGTATTTCTCATTTTCTCATGTGCTAATAATTAAATATTAGACCATCCCGCCAAAGCGTAGAAAGTAGAAACACTGAAACTACTCTATTCTTCTGTCTCCTCTGCCACCTAACTTTCTCCTGGTTTTGCCACCTACCTTCAAAAACTCTGTCTGCGCTCCAACAACTCTTCATTCATTCCATTCAGTCATGATTCATGAATTCTGCCCATCTTGTGTTTGTATAAAATCCAATGCGAAACGCAAATCAATCTTCACACCTCTCCCCATAATTAAACATCTCATTCTCTTTCTCTCATTTTCCTGCTAAGAATGGCGGCTGTATCCAACATTTCCCTGTTCCATTCCCAACCCCTCCGCCTCCCTCCTCTGCCCCAGCGCCGCCGTATCCACTCCATCTCCGCAGCGCAGGCGGCGGGCACCAAGGCTCCTGCAGCGCCGGCGGCGAAACCGGGGAAGTGGAGTGTGGAGAGCTGGAAGAGCAAGAAGGCGCTGCAGCTGCCGGAATACCCGGACGCGGGCGAGCTGGAGGGCGTGCTCCGGACGCTGGAATCAAATCCCCCGCTGGTGTTCGCCGGGGAGGCGAGGAGCTTAGAGGAGAAGCTTGGGGAGGCCGCGTTTGGCAGAGCTTTCCTCTTGCAAGGCGGGGATTGCGCCGAGAGCTTCAAGGAGTTCAATGCCGTCAATATTCGCGATACTTTCAGGGTCCTTCTTCAAATGGGCGTTGTTCTTATGTTTGGCGGTCAGATGCCTGTCATCAAGGTACGTAACCAAACCCTAGCTATTTCCTGATGAATCAGTATATATATATATATATATATATATATATATATATATATATATATGTATGCATGCAGTAGGCGCTTAGGCGGAATCTAGGCGGGCGTCCAAAAAACAGTGATTGACTTGCAGTTTGACAATTTAAATGATGTTGTGGCGTCCAAAAAACAGTGACTGACTTGCAGTTTGACAATTTAAATGATGTTGTTATATATATAATGAAAAAAATTAGCAAGCGGAGCTGATCGGGTTAACCTGATCGAAATAGATGAGTTAACTTGGCTAAGTTAGACGCTAGACGGCCAAGTGAACCGAGTTAGGTGCTAGGCGGCCGATCGCCTTGGCGGGCGCCTAGAGGAGAAATTGCCACGGTCAAGGGGCACCTCAGGATCTAGGCAGAAGCCTAGCGGGGATCTAGGCAGGCGCCTAGCCCTATTTTTGCAATAGTGTTTATATATATATGTTGAAGTTGGAATATGGATGTGAGTAGGTGGGGAGAATGGCGGGTCAGTTCGCAAAACCAAGATCGGATCCGTTTGAAGAGAAGGATGGAGTGAAGCTGCCGAGTTACAAGGGAGACAATATCAATGGCGATTCATTTGATGAGAAATCAAGAACTCCAGACCCCCAGAGGCTCATAAGGGCTTACATGCAATCTGCTGCCACCCTTAACCTTCTCAGGTCCTTCGCTACTGGAGGTTATGCTGCAATGCAGAGGGTGACTGGATGGAATCTTGATTTTGTGGAGCACAGTGAGCAGGGAGATAGGTAACCCCCCTTCCTCATTATAAAGTAAACTTGTACCCGGGCTTAGTGTAATTGGTTCGTCAGTTGTAGCGTGGGGGTTCAAACTTTTGGGTTGAAATAGGAAACAATTAGAAATTAAAGACAAAAATTGGAAACTTTTAAAAAATCGACAACATCAGACAAAATTTATTTGGGACATGCATTTCTTATTATGTCCGCGTTTGAACTAAAAAAAAATTTCTCTGAAATTAACAAAAGACGCAAGTGGTATACTTGCCTCTTAGGTATTATACAAGAGACGCAAGTGACACTTGCGTCTCTGGTCCGTATACACCATGTTGGTGAAACGCAAGTGAAAAATGCATTTCAGCCAAGACTTCAAACTATTTCCACACATTTGTTGTCCCATTTTTCGGTGTGGCAGATGTGGAGTCACTTCAAACAGTAGAACGCACGTCAGATTGTTGAACTTGCATCTTACTAGAGACTTCGTCAGACTGTTGAACTTGCATCTTACTAGAGACGTAAGTTTGACCGACAGTATTAGGCTGCTGAGGGTGAGAGGTGCAAGTGGAAGTTGTGTTTCTCGTACAATAGGAGAAACACATTTTCCATTTGCATTTCACCAATATGGTGCATACGGGCCAGAGACGCAAGTGCCACTTAAGTCTCTTGTATAATACCTAAGCACTTGCGTCTCTTGTATAATACCTAAGAGGCAAGTGGTACTTGTGTCTTTTGTTAATTTCAAGGGAAAAAAATTTAGTTCAAACGCATGTGCCCCTTACAAGAAAAACATATCCCAAATGAATTTTTCTTAATGTTGTCTACTTTTTAAAAGTTTTTCAATTGTCATCAATTTTTAATTGTTTCTCATTTCAGTCTTTGACCTCAAACTTCTTAGGGTATGATCAGTGATCTGATTGTGCCGGCTTAAGATTAGCCCAGCAAAATTGGGAACACCTCCCAAGTATAAAATTAAATAAAGTTGGGGATTATTTATGAGTTTTTAATATATCTCTCCTCCTGTTACACTACACAGGTATGAAGAACTAGCTCACAGGGTTGATGAAGCCTTGGGCTTCATGTCTGCAGCAGGGCTGACTCTAGATCACCCTCTCATGGCCTCCACGGAATTCTGGACATCCCACGAGTGCTTGTTGCTACCTTACGAGCAAGCGCTTACCAGACTGGACTCAACTTCCGGCCACTACTACGACTGCTCAGCTCACATGGTTTGGGTTGGGGAGCGTACTCGGCAGCTAGATGGCGCTCATGTTGAGTTTCTGAGAGGAGTTGCCAATCCGCTGGGCATAAAGGTTAGCCAAAAGATGGACCCGAATGAGCTGGTTAATCTGATTGAGATCCTCAATCCGAATAACAAGCCTGGGAGAATCACGGTGATAGTGAGAATGGGCGCGGAGAATATGAGAGTGAAGCTTCCGCATCTCATCAACGCTACACGCAGAGCTGGGCAGATCGTGACTTGGGTGTGTGACCCAATGCATGGAAACACCATCAAGGCGCCGTGCGGACTCAAAACACGCCCTTTTGATGCAATATTGGTATGCCAAATGCTTTTGTGTTATTGTATCCTAATCCCCTATATAGTGTTTGTTGTATATATTGTCACCGGCATAGAGTCCAACGCAGCACACAGCGCCTGCGCGGCGTTTCGGGACCCTTCATATCCTGCGGACCAGCCTTACCCTCATACGTGTCATATTAGTTTGTCTTGCTAGGGCTCATCAGGGCCAGCAATAGCTCCTGACCAGTCGTGCCCTTCAATCATTATTGTGTGGACCATATTTTGTCTACGGTAAAATAATATACATTCAGTACAAACTGAATGTACATTCAGTACAAAAATAATGTACATTGTACCATATTTGTACATTCAGTACAAATATAGTAGACAAAATATGGTCAGCAATAGCTCCTGGCCAGTTGTATCCTTTAATCATTATTGTGTAGACCATATTTTGTGTACTATAAAATAATGTACATTCAGTACAAAAATAATGTACATTGTATTCAGGGGAGGTACATTATATTATTTTTGTTTTGAGTGTACATTATACTGTATAATGTACATTCAGTACAAATATAATGTACATTTAGCATATTAAAAATGTACTTTTTGTTATGGCCCACATAACATTGCGTGGACCATGGTCCACACAATAATTCATTAATTTGCCTTGTGCCCTTCAAATTGCATCGGTCCCCCGTTGTGTCCTTTGAGTCACATCGGTCCCCTTCATAGTCTAGCGATAGGTTCTCCAAACTTAATCGGGTCGACATGCCTAATTCAGCCAGACCTTAACGTCTAAGGCAGAACAACCCTTAACGCTATTAATGCCCCTTTATCCATTTGACATGCTAACTAGTTGGACATTTCATGTTTTGGGTCTTAATACGGTCACGAAAAACAGTCCGTGTCAATATACTTACTTGATTGGTATGGCATGGCAGGCTGAGGTTCGAGCTTTCTTTGATGTTCACGACCAAGAAGGGAGCCATGCGGGAGGCATTCATTTGGAAATGACAGGCCAAAATGTGACAGAGTGCATCGGTGGTTCACGAACTGTGACTTTCGACGATTTGAGCTCTCGCTACCACACCCATTGCGATCCAAGACTCAATGCATCTCAGTCCCTCGACCTTTCCTTCATTGTAGCTGAGCGGCTAAGGAAAAAGAGGATGCTTTCTCAACGCTTATAACACAACCAAAAATAATACTCTTTAGTATTTCAGCACCCAATGATTCGAAAATGTGATGAATGTCTAAATAAATAAAGTCACGCCTTCCCTACGGTTGTTAATGTTAACTCCGGAACCTTGATGGCACAAACTTCTTATAATTGGTAATTCCTAATAAGCTTTAGTCAAGTACTAATATCATTAACGAGTATTATATTGCTTATGCATGTGGAAAGTGAAGAAAAAACCACAAATCAACTGGATTGGGCAACACTTTCATTAACAATCTGTAAGTGTTCAGAAGAGAACTTGATTTCCAACTTTTTTGTTTATCATGGCTACAAAAATATTTCATTCCACTTTAAATAAAAGTTAGAGAAAATGTTAGAGAAAGGAAACATAAATTACCTACGAATAAATTAAACCAAGAAACCAGAAATTTAATTACCAAAATCCATTAACCAAAATAACACTGGCATAGAGCAACCCGTACATACAACCAAGATACAATAGTCTCCCCCACATTCTCCTAACCAGCCACTCCTATCCCCTTGATAGAAGAACACCAGCCAAAAGGATCCTTTACAAGAAGCTTGGAGCAGGCAATTGTCCAGGGTGGAGGAGAAAAGGTGGCATAAACCACAGAGAAGCTATACTTTCAATCAATAGCATTTTGTTATATTGTTACTAAAAGAATACTAGTAATTCCAGATTATATACTTGTTGCATTTTGGATTAACTATGATGGATATATTGTAAATAAGACTCGGTGCGGATCGACCCCGAAAGAAACTGGACCCAATTAGCTCTGGGGCCGAGCCCAGCCTCCAAAGTTGTTTTCACCTCCAAGAGCCACCTGTGGTTCAACCATTGGTTCATCCTCACACACAGGTTAAGGTGCCGATTGAGGGCACTCCTCAGCTCGGGCTTGAATAGTTTCTGATGCACATTCGAGACGCTCCTCAACTCGACCAAGTCCAAATCCTCCAACTTCAATCTCAAACACTTCTCTATTTTTAAGTAGCTTTGTAGTCCACCCGATAAATGATGGAATCTTCATAGGAAGTAGGAACAGTCCGGGTGTAGACTACAACACGGTTAACATACAAAACCTGAAAACAAATGCAATATGCCAGTTTTATAATCCTTTATCTATTAAATTCTTCATAAAATGTATGTATTTTGAGCCTTACTGTCCACTAAAAAACTTTTTTTTTACTCTTCGCCCAACATAGCTGAGAATCCATCAAACTGCGGAGAACATAATTGCACCAATTCAACTGCTTGATTTGGAATACATATACTACATGGTGAAAAATATATGGCCTAACATAACCATTCTAAGGGATATCTATAAACAGAGAACAGACTAAGACAATAAAAGGTCTTTGAAACCAAACACCACCGTCAACGCAAGATATCATGGCATTAATAATATCCCCGTAGCTAATACCCTGTGGTGCTCTCCCAACCAAAACTTTCTCTTCCTCCAACAGATCAGTATTATGTGACCTTGTCCACTTGGTGATCTCTAAATTTCCTCTTGGAAATCCTAAAACCAATTCGACATCTACTCCGATCCAGTTATATATGCACAACCCAGTTCTATTAGCAAGATACAATGTACTGTTTCTAGGGTTATAATTTTCAACAAGGCAATAACCCAATCTTTCTGCAATTGTTAGATGCAATAGGCTCTGAAATCCCATCTCTATGACAGCAACCTTTTGTGTGGCATTCATATCCCGTAGAGCATAGAAAAAATGGTGTGATGATGCCCTTGATCGTAAAGTTGGGTAATTACTACGCTTCTTCCATGATGTTTCACTCGCAAAGGTGCTACATCCAAAGAAGCCGCCACATTACTAGGGCCCACTCCACCCTCATCATTCCGAGCTCTTTTTCTAGATTTTTTGTACACTACTAACTGCTTTGACCGGATTTCATCCAGCTTTTGCGGAGGATTTTCAACTAACATAAAGAAAAAAAAAAAACACAAAAACAAAATATTACATTACATATTAGGTACAATAAATGAAAAGATAGAAAAATGCACTCACTTGAAGAAACAAAAGTGTGCACTGGAAGGGAAACAATGTGTACTGGAATGAACTACCATGTGCTCTGGCAGATACAACAATATGCATTGAAAGGTAGAACAATATGCTCTGGCAAGCAAAACAATGTGCACTTCAAAGACAAAACATATGCTATAGAAGAAACAAACTAATGCACACAAATAAAAAACTAAGCATTCAAATTATGCATCGGAAGAAAAGAAAATGTGCACTGTATAAGAAGAAAATGTGCTATGTATGGCAAAACAATGTGCAATAGAATGATAGAAAATAACCAGTACAAATTTTGCTCTCAAAAGGCAAAAAATAATGTACTCAACTATGAATTGAACATTCTACACTCACTATAACATCCGGAAATTATTAAAATCACAAAAACTAAAATGATCAGAAGCTAAAACATTTGGAAATTACGATCATAAACAAATATCAAAACATTAAGAATATGCAAGACTTTAAAAATATATTTTAAATTTAAATTTACAAAAGTTACGATAATTTAAAACAAAAATGGAGTTTACCTTGTTTATCCGAAGAACGTTCTTGCACTCGCGATACATCCTTAACAGACACCATTGTTTTCGCTATTGTTGTTTATAGATGAGCAATAGATTCTGTCAAGCCTTGGTCGTCTTCGCCTGAGATTTGCTTGCTCAAGAAATTACGCAAAATGTGTCGCTGTAGTGGAGAGAATGGAGAAGCGGGAAGGTTTGTGGTGAGACTATTGACGTTTTTGCCCACGAACGTTAACATAATACCAAAAACTTCAACCGCCTGATGCTGCGCGAAAATTAAATCCAACGGCTGAAACCAGCCATAATAATTAAATCGATCCAATGGCTTAGATTGCTGCTCATTTTTAACCTATGGAACTAATTTCACATGATCTAATACATACATACTTATATATATATATATATATATATATATATATATATATATAGGGAAAATGGCACTTTCTCTCCCTGTGTTATATACTTATAGCACTTTTTCCCCTTAAATTATTTAAGTGGCAGTTTTTCCCCCTGATATATTAAATGGACATATTTACCCTTAAAATAAATATTTCATTTATTTTTCTTCTCCAACAAATTATAACCACAATTTGAAAAAATAAAATGCATTAATTGTTGAATTTTTTGAATACTTTAAAAATAAATAAATAAAAATTAAAATAAAGTTTGAACCAACAGTTCAAATTGGATCCGAAATCATGAACCGACGATTCAAAATAGAAACCAAATCGCGATTATATATACTTATATGTAGAGTCAATATAAATGCGAAAAAAAAAAAACATACACTATTTGCAAATATTATAATTCTAATTTTAAGCTATCGCTAGTAGTTGTTCTGATTTGAATCTCCGATTCACGGTTCAGGAGCCATTTTTTTTCCAGCTGATGATTTTAATAAACGGAAACCCAAATATTGGGTTATGTTATGAATTATAACCGAAATTTTTTTATTTGATTGCTATAGTGTTCGGTTCAGTTCGAACCGAACCGTGGTCATCCCTACGTATAAGCTATAATTTGTTGAAGAAGATAAATAAATAAAATATTTATTTTAAGGGTAGAAATGTCCATTTAATATTATAAAGGGGGAAAACTGCCACTTTTATAATAATTGAGAGGACAAATGTGGATGCATGAATAACTCAGGGGGAAAAAGTGCTATAAACATATAACACAGGGAGAAAAAGTGCCATTTTCCCATATATATATATATATATATATATATATATATATATATATATATATATATATATATATAAACATAATTAAAATATTGAGTGTCATTCTAAATAAACTAAAGAAAATAAATTAAACGAAAAAAAAAAAAAAAAAAAAAAAACTTGACCTATATTTGTTTTAAAAAAAATGCAAGAAAACGATTTTTAAGGTTCTTTATTTGTAATCTTTGATGATCAACTTTGAATGCTATGTATATAGTCTGGCTAATTAATTGACCAAAGTTCATGTTAAATTTTATATTGTATTTGTTTAATATACTCAATCATATTTGTTGTTTCTAGACTTTTTGGGAAGCCTACCGGGGTTCCAACACAACTGGAAAAGTTGGTGAATCACCGGAAAATATGGGAGATCTAGTACATTGTTCGTCGGAAAGTAGTGTGTATCTTTAGAAAGCTTGGCCCTTTGTACAATGCCTTGATACGGTATATATAGGGGTTCGAGTGAGAGCAGGACTCGGACTCAACGGACTACAATTAATGACTAATTATATATGGGTATTAAATGTCTTCAATGATGTTCTAATTACTTTTACATTTATTTTTCTCCCACGCTCTTGTCTTCCAACTGTCCATTGTCTCCTCTTTATTCAGGGTATTGAATGATTCCTTAACGGTCTTCCAAGGACTCTTCCTTATTCGTTCACCTGATGCCAACTCCCTACGCCACTCGATCTCGGACGTCTACTTGCTAAGTCACTGGGACAACTCGGCTACTTATTTAGAGGGGAAGCCTCATCTTCTTCTCCGACGGTGATCTCTGTCACCGGCCGTCACTGGTTGACCAACCAGGGTGGCTGTCTGATCTCCTCGATCCATATCCCATCAATATTCATAGTATATATTCAACAATTATGCCAACTCTGATTGGGATGGGTTTGTACGTAAGACCTTTCTTATGAAAATCAATGAGTAAGCTAAGAATAATAAATTGTTAGCGGAATATTCCGTTACTAAAGTTTACACCGACATAATGTAGGGGTATTTAGTAAAAGTAAATGATATAATAAAGGGTAAAGTAGGAAAAATATTAAAATAAAAATAATATGATCATTTATTTCAACAAACAATGGGACCAACATTTTTTACTTCCCGTAATAGGTCTAACTTTATTACTCTTATTAGATAAGTAGATTTGTTAGAGAAGGAAAAAAATAAATGAAATACTTATTTTTAAAGAAAAATATTCATGGCAATGACCTTGTGGTCTAGTGACACGAAGTGGCTCTCCCAAATGGAAAGTCATGGGTTCGTGCCCCATTGGGGACGATATTGACTCTTTGTGCTTCAGTAGGTTGAAAAAAACGGGCGGAGCTATAGTGGGGGTAGCTGCCTCCCCTCCCCCACCCCCACCAATTCTTCTATGGCTTAATCATAGTTTTTATGGCATTTTACTAATTATTATTAATAGTGAGCCTATAGCTTCAACCATGGTTACACTAGCAGGAACAAATAAAAATTCTTCTATGGCTTAATCATAGTTTTTATGGCATTTTACTAACTATTATTAATAGTGAGCCTATTGCTTCAACCATGGTTACACTAGGCGGGATAATGAAAAAAAGATTAGCATGGCCGAGTCGACTGGGTCAAATCGGCTAACTCGACCGAAATGGACGAGTTAACTCAGCCGAGTAAGGCGCTAGGCGGCGGCCTAGTCAGCTAAGTTAGGTGCTAGACGGCCGATTGCCTAGGCGGGCGCCTAGGGGGGGAATCGCCACGGTCTAGGGGCACCTAGCGCCTAGGCGGGTGCCTAGACCGATTTTTGCAACAGTGACTTCAACACATAACATTATTTTATATTAATAATGAGATGTGTAATTTATAATGTATTTTGTATTCTAACTATTTTATCAAATTAATTATGTTTCATATTTTGTTATGAATATTTTTATAAAGTTTTGATATGTTTTATTTTTTACTCATATCCAATAATATTTATGGCTATACTTCTTAAGTGTTTCATTTTTTTTCAAACTATCTCTTTTGTTGTAATGTTCCGCCCCCACTGGACAAAAATTCTACCTCCGCCCCGGGGTATAAGCTTATAATTCATTTGAAAAAGTTTTCATTTTTCCAATAAATAAATCATCATTTTGGTCCCTCAGTTATTTCTCAACTATCAATGTAGTCCCTAATTTTGATTTTTATCCAATTTGATCATCAAATTGTTTAAAATTTCGTCAATTAAACATTTTCAGTGACAAAAATGGTGATTTTCACATTTTTAAATTTTTGTCATTTTGATCTCAAAAAGGATTTAATTGGTAAAATTTAAACAATTCAAAAATTAAATTAATTAAAATTGAAAATTATGAATTACATTAACAATTAAAAAACAATTGATGGACCAAAATGTTAATTTCCCCATAAAAAAAATACTCCGCCGTAACAAACAGAATTTGTTGTGACGGTGAACAGAGAAAGGATAAAGCCTCGTAGACGAGCTACAACTTTTGCAAATTGCATTTGCAATCACAATAGCTAAAGGATTTGAACCCGACGTGAATCGAACACGCAACCTTCTGATCTGGAGTCAGACGCGCTACCATTGCGCCACGGATCCGATAGTGGTAAACCTTACTGTACATCGTATTAGACCGTTTTAAATATAAGTGCTTGATACTTGTTTTCTTTAATTAGAATTAATGCTACTTTCATATTCATTTTCAATAATTAACAAACAAATAAAATAAAGTAAAATAATTAATTAATGACTAAAGGTGCAACTTAGTGTAAATGATGACAAAATAAGTAAACTTAGGAAAACTAAAAAGAAAAAAGAATATGTTGAAACTTAGCATGTAGGTAGGGGTGCGAATGAAAGAAATATAGAGTATTATGACTCCAATGCCACCCCCCTGTACCCGCTATCAATATGAAAAAGAAGATTTAGAAGTATAACATTTTGGTCTAGTGACACCAAATTACTTTTTCATAGGGGAGGTTGTGGGTTTGAGCCTCAGTAGATGCTATATTCAAAACTGGTTTTGCTTGCTTGATTAACCCGCACTGTCCAGCCATAAGTAGGGAGCGGGTGCATGACTATTGCAACCTGCCAAGAGCTGGGATTTTTAGCCCACTGCGCATGGGCTGCAGGTTTTGCCCCCGATCTATTAATAAAAGAAATTATAACTTAATCCCTTATCAACCTAAACATGATAGCTCCAAACTTCCACTACCTCTACGCCATGCGAACACGCTCTTGATGTGAGTCGTTCAACGCCAAATAATAAAACTAAACTAACCTATAGACATGGCAAGTTCATGTCAGATCCACAAGGAGTTTTGAGTTAACTACTATTTCATAGGTAAATTTTTCTCTTAACAAATAGATTATTTTAATTAAAACATAAATAGAATAGAACAGAATAAATTATAGGAAGATACTACTCATATTCCCAACTTTTACTCCCTCTCACCAAATTTTAATGTTGGGACATTTACTTACCCACAAGATGGATGAAGATAACTTATCATTCTTTGTCACCTCATGGACTAAATAGGAAATGCATGTAGTAAAACTCTAAATTAAATTCAAGAATAAATCAACCAGAAAACTAGTATCAAGAATTATAATATAAATGAAAGTTTCCAACTCCAAGTATTAACTCTAACTAATACTTTCACACACACACACACACACAAAAAGAATCTAACTAATTTGACATGATAATTGACACAAAAGATATTTATTCATCACAATAATTGACGTAGATTAACCGTGAACGCGCATTAATCTCTAACTCACTTAATTTATTTAAAGGTGACCAACGCCGTCAATTAAAACTAATTGATAGCCTAAAAATAAAATTTTTAAATTTATTTAAATAATTTTAAATAAAATAAAATTTTAAAAAATAAAAACAAAAATTCAACCAATCCTCTTTCATCTCAGCGGGAGACGAAGAATTTGTTTTCGTCTACGGGGCGGGGATGAAGGCAGGAAGGAGGTTTGGATTTTTTGTTTTGTAATTTTATTTTATTTAAAATTATTTAAATAAGTGCAAAAAATTAATTTTTAATAAGGTAACTGCTATGTTAGTAGGAAAGACTGGATAAACATGTAGTAAGATTCAATTGTATGATTTTGTGTTGTTCAAGAATCTAATTGTAATTTTTCACGTAATTTGATAGTCCATTTGACCATTATTCTAAAGAAAAAATTAAATGTATCAAGATATTGGTCTAGTGAAATTGATAATTTGATATAGTCTGGCGAAATTATTTATTTATTTATTTTTATTTTTTTACGAATCAGAGTGACAAAGGGCTGAATCTCAGAGGATCGTGACAGCAATAATACTGAAAATCTATGCTGAAGCCTTAGGAGGAATTCCACCAGATTACAATTAGGCCATCGAATTAAAAAAACAATGCAATTGGGTCCGTGAACAACACAAAATCATGCAATTAGGTTCAAAATGATCTGTTTACCTGAAAGAACTATTGCTGATTTTAAAATTGATTTTTAAAATAATTTTAAATAAAATAATTAATAAAAAAATTACCCGAGACGAAGGTTTCTTCATCTCCCGCCATGGAGACGATGAGACCATCGTCTCCATGCCCAAAGAGACGAAGCCTTCGTCTCCATGGCCATAGAGACAAAGATCGTAGTTTAGGTTTTTTTTTTTTTTAAATTATTTTATTTAAAATTATTTTTAAAATCGGTAACTGCTCTTTGAGATAAAACATGTCATTTTGAATATAATTGCATGATTATGTGTTGTTCTGGGACTCAATTGCATTATTTTTTAGTTTGATGTTTTAATTGCATAGTAATTTTTTGTATTGTTTTTTAGTTTGATGTTTTAATTGCATAGTAATTTGTATGCAGTTGAGTGACCTATTTGATGTTCGCAAAAAAAATTTAGATACCACATTGGTTGAAGAAAGAATAAAGGGGAGTGGGCATACAACTACACAAGTTTAAGCTGAGTTCTCTCTTGTTTCCTTTATCGGGTCAAACCCTAACACGTTATTCTTCCCTTCCCCATTTTCATTCCTTTTCACGTCGTATATTCATTTACGTATCCGTATATATACGCCCACACAATTTCTGCACACATTCATATACGTACAACACACACAACCTTCCAACTGTGCTTTGGACAGAGAAAGCGAGATAAAGAGAGAGAAAGAGAGAGAGAGAGAGACAGAGAGAGAGAGAGAGAGGGATGGTGCTGTGAAGATCTAAATTCTTCACTTTCTGGGAGGTCTCTTTCATTCTCGTTAATTACCAAACGGTACATCTCCCAATTCTACATACTATATGCATCTTTCGAGGCATTTGAATATTTCCACATTTGCAATGCGTGTGTATATATGTTGTTTGTTTCGTGGAGGATATTTCTGGTATGTTGTTTATGGTTAGATCTATTGGAAAATTTGGTGAATTGGTTGTGATCTGAGTTAGGGATTTAGATCTGGTAATGTAACAGTGAAATTCTGCTCAAATTTGGAGAATTTTAAATTTTCTCATACCATGATGTGAGATTGTTTGGATCTGTCAAGTGATCGATGAAATTATTGTACTTTTGGTTAGTTTACGTTGAATTTTAGTAGTTTGTAGTTCATCATTTCATTAATTTGTAGGTTGTGTTTGACCTTTAAATCTTAAATTTTCAGTCTCTTATGGAGCATAGTTTCTTTTACTAGCATTTCAAAGTATTAGTTTAATGTAAAATTTCTGTTTTGGTTGCTGTGATTTTTTCTTCAACTTGTTTATTATGGTTTATGTGGATAGTAGATGGTAGGCTTAATTTAATGTTATTATGAACTTGAAATTTATGGATAACTTTGCCTGATTTGCTCATGTTTTTAATGATCTTTTGTAGGGAGTTTGAGTGGGAAAGTTAAGAAAAGATCCTTGTTTGAGCACATAAATGTGAAAATCTGTATGGTATTTGAGGAGTAAAAGACTGAGGGATTGTACAGAAATAAAGGAAAATGGCTCCTGCAAACAAGGCTGAGAAGAAGGCTTCAATTGATGCAGCTGCATGGATGTTCAATGTGGTCACTTCTGTTGGAATTATAATTGTCAATAAGGCATTAATGGCTACATATGGCTTCAGCTTTGGTAAATTTCTCATCTCTGACTTCCCCTTTCTTGTACTAAATTATATTCTTCATGTGTAATGTGAGACTTCATTTATAGATAACAAAACATTTTCTATGCTTTTGTTTTAAATTAGGAATCCAACATCAAAAGTTAAAATAATCAGAAACAGCTGAAAGACCTGGAGTAACTTATAGATTGTTATTGTTCTGGTATAACATAATTTGCTATCCTTCTGAGCTACAGTATTTGGGTTCCATTTAGAAAAACTCATTTGATGAATTTGTATTTCCTATGCGGTTTGATCATAAGCAGCTGACCATCATGCAGAATGAGTAAATCAAGAGTTGTTTGTCCAAAGTCCAAAGATATCCTCTGCTTTCACACTACAGGAGAGGAAGAGAGTTTTGCATTCCTGCTTTTCTTTTTCTCATGTATTGTGTGTTTATGGGGTGGATTGATTTCTTTGCTATGACCATGTTATCTAAAAGACAGAAAAAAACATAAAATATGTAAAATTTGCAAATTAATAATTGAGACTTTTTTCCTGGCAGTGACTGAATACTGAATTTTTATAATTAGCATTTTAGTTTTCACAATATTATTTTTTCCTAGTCGTGAGAGTTTCACTATTAAACATTCTTTTCATTATCTTTTGTTCTAGCTTTTGATTACAACAATTCTTGCAGCTACAACATTGACTGGTATGCATTTTGCTACAACCACCTTGATGACGGGTGTTCTTAGATGGCTTGGATACATCCAAACTTCCCACCTACCCATTGCAGACCTTCTGAAATTTGTGCTATTTGCAAACTTCTCTATAGTTGGGATGAATGTCAGTTTGATGTGGAATTCAGTAGGCTTCTACCAGGTAATCCTCTGTATATAAAATTCCTCTTGGAATTTTAGTTTTTGGAGTTCAAATATTTTTAACCTCTGGGATCTGGATCACTATCAGATTGCAAAGTTGAGCATGATCCCTGTATCCTGCTTGCTGGAAGTTGTATTTGACAAGATTCGATATTCAAGAGACACAAAGCTCAGCATTTCTTTGGTACTATTAGGTGTTGCTGTCTGCACAGTTACTGATGTGAGTGTTAATACCAAAGGGTTCATTGCAGCCTTTATTGCTGTATGGAGTACTGCTCTGCAACAGTATGTAAGTTGCTTCTGCCTGATATTTCTTATAAGGACATAGAGCTGGGTTTAACAATAGGGGATAGATATTCTGTGCATACATTAAGACTCAAATTTATTTTCATGCTTTTCTAGTGCCTTCAAAGAAGCCTCCTGATTTTATGAAACATTTACTCTGTATTTCATTTCAAGTCAAATATTTGAAAGGAATTTAACAATTCTCAATATATCTATGCAGTATGTTCATTTCCTTCAAAGGAAATATTCTCTAAGTTCTTTCAATCTGCTGGGACATACTGCACCAGCTCAAGCTGGAACTTTGCTGATAGTAGGCCCTTTTCTGGATTATTGGTTAACAACCAAGAGGATTGACCAGTATAATTTTACCTTTCCATCCATGGTAAGTATATATTCTGTATATTTGCTCAGTATCTTATTATGTGCTCAACATAGTCCATAAGTATTCCTGTGCTTGTCACTGTTTGTGACCTTGCTACCAGTGTGTGTGTGTGTGTAGATATAACCTGTGGTTCTGCAAAGGACACATTTTCTGCCGCCCTTTTGCACTTTAGATTCACTTTAAGAAACTTGGCAGTTGGCACACTTCAGCATGTTAATTGTTTGATTTTTGGACTCTACACAAGGGACCTACTAACCTACTTTCAAATATGAGAACAATGGTAGTCATCCCTATTTTTGAGATGCATTCATTCTCTGTGCTCTCTGAGTCTCTTCTAAACAATGATTAAGTCTATCAATGCGCCCCAACTTGTGATGTCTGACTTTTTTTTTCCTGAACTTCTTGTGCAGGTGTTCCTAATCCTTTCGTGCACAATTGCAATAGGCACCAATTTGAGTCAGTTTATATGCATTGGCAGATTCACTGCTGTCTCATTCCAAGTGCTTGGGCATATGAAAACCATCCTAGTTTTGATACTGGGATTTTTGTTTTTCGGGAAAGAGGGTCTCAATTCGCAAGTGGTGATTGGCATGATCATCGCAGTTTTGGGAATGGTGTGGTATGGCAATGCCTCGTCTAAGCCTGGTGGGAAGGAGCGCCGTAGCCATTCAATGTCAAAGAACAGCCAACAAAAGCATTTGGAATCTTCTGATCCCGATGATAAGGTTTAAGAATTTGTAGCTGAGAACAATACACCTTATACCAGGACATTTTAGTTGTCTGACTCTAGGTATGCCTACCAACTCAATTAAGTTAAAAGCCTTTTGAATTTTGTAATTCCTATATCTATTCTTCTTGTTATTTACTACTCCCCTTTGGAAGGGGGGTTCAGACTATGTTATAGGACTTAGTGTTATCCTAATTTCTCCATTTTTGATTTGATCAATCATCATAATTTATAAAGATCGATTTGTGCACTTTTATTCTTCATTGTTATTGAATAGATTACACAAGATCTGAGATGCAGTTGAGCAATTTGCCTTTTTTTTTTTTTTTCTCCATTTTCAATTTTGTCCTGAAGTTTGAAAGAATAACAATGTGGTTTCAAAAAAAAAAAAAAAACAATGTGATTTTTTGTTGTTGTTGGGGGTACATTTGATGGAATGGGAAATCTAGTTTTACTATTAGGAAAATGGTCAAATACACCCTTGAACTTTAAACTAAAATACAATTAGTTCCATGAACTTTTGAAAGGTGCAATTAAGCACACTAACATGTCATTTTAAGTATTGAACCCCAAAAATAGGTTAGTGACCTGTAATAGCAGGTTGCTAGGGATCCAGCGATGTTTTTACTATTTTCAGGAAAAAAATTGACGACCAACGAACAATCGATGGTAGACCTTCTTCAGGCGACCCCACCGGAGAAGGCAACCAGTTGGTCGCCTTTGCCTTCTCCCGGCGACCCACTGAAGAAGGCAACCAGCCAGCGCCGAGAGGTGTCCAACAAAAAAGTGAGCACGAAAAGTTAATAAAATGACGAAAATTGCAACGCCAATGATAGCTTAAGAGCGAAAAGTGAGCACCACCATTAATTATGGACAAATTCTATAATTATCCTATAAGTCTATAACATTTAGAGATGAAAAGTGCAATTTTCTCAAAAAAAAATAAAAAATAAAAAAAATGCATGTCTTTGGACAAAAGAGTAATGTATATTGTGTGTACCATAAATAGAGCATTTCTTTGCTTCATCACCTATATATTACATAAACACTTTTTCACTATTAGTGCATACATAAATATATTCCTTTTAGAGAAATGCTACCGTGTGTATGTAAACATGGCGTTTATCCAAAAAAAAAAAAAAAAAAAAAAAAAAGAGAAATGTATTTGTATTTTTTTTTTCTTTTTTAATACATCATCCACTAATTCAATATATTCACCACTATGAAACTAATCTAAATTTGACTCGAAAGCAGATCTGCAAAATTTCACTGTTTTTATTTTATTTTATTTTATTATTATTATTATTATTATTTTTTTATTAAATTTTGTGAGGCTATTGATGAGAAGGGGTTAAGGACGTGTAGATTTGTGTAGTAACAAGTAACGGGTAAATTTTTTTTGTGGACCACCAATGTATATGTTTAATATATTAAAAGCACATTATTTGTGTATTGAATGTACATTATTTGATAGTATACAAAATAATGTACTTTTAGTACTCAAATAATATACTTTACGTACACAAATAATATACTTTTAGTATATTAAAAATGTTCTTTTTATTTATGGTCCACACAACTATGTGGACCATGATCCATGGAATAATGATTGCAAGTAACAACCCATTATCGTATGGAAAAATTAATAGGCAAATTATACCGTGCACCGGGACGCATAATGCATTGTGTGCGCTGGTAAAAGACGACATCGTTTTGTACATTTTTGCGTGTCTGCTGTTAACTCCTTAAAAAAAATTTCATGTTTCGAATGTACAGAATTATACAATAGAATACACAAAATTTTATACCTGAAAACACAGAATTTTATAACTGAAAATTCTATGTTTCGAATGTACAGAATTATATAATAGAATGCATAGAATTTTATACCTAAAAACACAATTTTATAACTGAAAACACAGAATTTTATAACGGAAAATTCCAATGTTTCGAATGTTCAGAATTATATAATAAAATGCACAGAATTTTATACCTGAAAATACAAAACTTATCAAAACGACGTCGTTTTGGGAGACGCAGAACGCACAGTATAACGATTGAAAATCAATGTGGCTAGTACTTTACTCAATTGAGTCAGCCCAATGCAAACAAAAATTAATGAGTATGGTACGGGTTTACAAGTGCCTTTTATAGTCAGAATCTACTCAGAACATCTCGTGGTTTAACCAAAAAATAAAGTAACAACACCATTATTTCTTTTAATTCAATGAACCATGAAGTAGAATAGAAGAGGATAGCATGATTCAAACGCAGAAATTCTAAAGACTGGAATTAGTGGAAGATGACAGAGGTTAAACAATCCAAGCAAGCAGAACCAACCACTCAAGTTTCTGTCAAATTTGTAAAGCATCAAACATCTATTTCTTGATTATGCTATGGTGGTTTAGGTTATACATACATACCATACCATACCATAGGGGCACTGATTCAATGCATAACTTACTATGTCAAAGTTTGCAGTATATACCAATCACTCACTGGAAAAGCAACATTTAGTTTGGATTCAGTTTCTGCATCCACCAAACGAATTGGTAATGCATTCGTTCTATTCTTTTGATTCGGTGAAGAAAGGTTTTTCGGAGAAGTTGAGTAAGAAACCACCTAATAACACCCAAAATGATGAACCAACTTCACACAGATATAGTGCAGCCTAACTCCTTAGCAGCAGTATCAAGAAATTCTGCAGACATCCCATTTGCAAGCTGGCTATGAGCTTCGCAATTCAAGCACCTCTCGATGTCGGCTTGCCAGTCAATAGTGCCTCCTACGTTCAAGCACTGATATGCAGGACCATGGATGCCGTTCATATTCACTGGTTTGGCTCTCGATTTTATTGAACCGGAATGCAGAATTGCACGAAGAACTGATATGCTAAGAGCACGGACATGAGCACTTGGATGAGAAAGACAGCGAACTGTGGCTGGTATACGACACTGCAAGGTGACTCAAGTGTTACTCATTTGTTCATATATTCAACATTTCAACTTTAAACTAAGCACGCGCCACAATATGTACAAAACATTTCCAGAAAATTTTTCAACTTCTCATTTTTGTTCCAAGCTGTTAGAAGTAAATAAAGTATGGATATGAAGGGCCAAGGCATATGAAAAGCCAAAGGGATATGAAGGGCCAAGGCATATGAAAAGCCAAAGGGATGTGAAGGGCCATGGATAGTAAAGTAGGGATGCGAAGGGTCTTCTACATTGTGTTTAGCATATATATATATATATATATATATATATATATATATATATATATATATATATATATATATATATATATATATATATATATATATATATGGCAGTGTGTGTAGTTAAGGAAGAAGTAAGAAATAATAGAGAGTTCTATTTCTTAACCCTAACTGGCAAAGGACAACAAGGAAGTAAAACAGCCTAGGTTATCCATAGCTGACCGGCTCAAACCAAGGGGGCAAGGATTTGAACTCGTGACCTTGTGGTTACAAGTGTGAATCTCTTGCCATCTTGGCTAGGGGTTACCCTTTTTCTTTTTCCCCTATTATTACAGAATATAGACACATTTTATTAATTATTCAACTTCAAATAACAATGGTTGGCATCAAAAGAATGTATAGACTATAGAGGCTGAAAAAATTTATCACCTTCAAAAGGTTTGAGAGGCCATCTGCAACTGCCAATCCAGATTCTCCCCACTCGAGCACTGGTTGAACTGCTCTAGCTGTCACTTCGAGAAGCTGCTCAATAATTTTCATGTCCAACAATGTAAGCATATAGCATGATGGACAACCCAATATTATTGTATGATAGATTTAAGATGTCAATATGCCAGGGCAAATATGAATTATATGCGGGTAGGTACGTCATTTCACCAGAAACAATTACCTCCAGTTGAGGTAAGGTGCATGCTTCACCATCAACAAGCATTCCATCGGTGGCCCGTAAAAGAAGGTCAGATGCACTAGCCAGAATTACAAGGGATTCTGGGGTATCATGATTTCTCATCAATTCTGCAATCAACTTCACGATGCGTTGGTTGATTCTCCACATCTTCTGACCGAAATCATCATCTTTAGCAATCCAGGGCTGGAATTCCCTCTCCGCCTGACAAGTAAACAAAGCAAGTAAAGTGACTAAACAAATCAAGTTATAAACATTCACACCATATTAGAAAAACAATCATTGCCAACACATTTTAATAACACAATCTAGTGAATGATGATTCCAGTACAAACAACTGATCTTATATCCATAAACATAGATATTAAGACATTTTCAATATATGAACATGGGCATGCAGGTTTGTATATAGAGATATCGGCATACATGTTCTATATATAGATATACATAGACAAGCATCCGTACTGTGTGGAGTTGAGAAAAAGAAAACAAATTGTACATTAGTCAATAAAAAGAAAAGTTCCAGTAAGTTCAAATAGAACGAAATCTGGACCTGAAGAACGACAGCCGTTGCAGCTTTTGCAGGTGAGGCTAACACAACATTGTATAGTGCATCAACTACCTGCAGTTAGAGGAAACTGTCAAAAAAGTGTGAAGCACATAAATGAACCTTTATTTCATATAAGAACTAAGAAGGCTGACAGTATAGCTCTTAATTGATTAACACTAACATCTGCTGTGAAAGCAGATAGCACAAGTAGCATTCCTTTACAAGTGGGATAATTGTGGATTTTAATAAACTTGAAACGGTTATCATCAAAAAAGAATGCAATTAGACAAGTGTGCATATAATTCTGTTCTTATCAAAGACGACTATAAAGAATGAACCTAAATAATATTTGGCCATTCTCCTCATTCTGATTTCCACCAAGTTTTTGAACCAATATATATATATATATATATATATATATATATATATATATATATATATATATATATATATATATATATATATATAGGTTTAATGAGGTGGAATTTCCAAAAGACCAGAATGTATAAACAATTCAACAGACAAGCACTAAAAGGCATTGATGATTGAATGTCATGCAGCAGAATTCAGCCTTGAAAATGGAGAGAAAAAACAAAAAACAAAAAAAAAAAAACAAAAAACAAAAAACAAAAAAAAAGGTCCAATTGCAATAAATTTGCAAGAAGTAGTTTTATTATGTTTCAGTTCTATGCTAGTCATTAAATAGATATTTTCACTTCTCTGACAAGATACTTTTGGTTGTAGAAAGGCCATTTCATAGCTCTGATTACGGAATTTATTGCAATAGAATCATTTTTTATAAAATTTTGTATTGGTGCAATAGAAACGATTTTCTGCTTAGATAAAAACCATTCAACATTGCACAAATAATTTACCACTCAGCTAAATTAAATAATTCCATGTTCTTCCCTTGCTGCCTTTAATCTTTTTCTACATGAAATAAGGAAAATCGCCTTTTTCTACTTACCTCATAGCATATATAGTTAAATCTGTAGAGGAGGCTATATTGGAATTTTACCAATAAAAAAATATGAATATAATCTAAATTTTGAATTCACCATATACCATTCTTAATCTATTTAGCTTGACCATGTCAAGAAACAATGTATTTATCTGTAATCAAGTATCTAACATTTTGTAAGGTATGTTGGTTATAACTGGATGATTGCTACTGAAAATAAAAACTGTCACAGTTATGTCATTCGACTATTACCTGTCTCCATCCCTGCTGGGCAGATGTGCTTTCTGCACTAGGCTGTATTTCAGGTGATGCAATCAACTTATGCCAAAGCAAGGAAACAACAGAAAAACAAAGTTCTTGTTTCTCTACAAGAACTGACTTTAGAAGATCTTGTGCATGAAAATTAAATCCCACATTCCTGTCCATTGTCAGAAAGTTGGCCAAATCTAAAGCATCTATTGGGAAACTTGCAACCGCTTTACCCGTGGTTCCCCTGGCAACCTCAGTTGATTGTGAAGTGTCACATATAATTAATGTTTTAGGATCAGACGAACCTTCACATTGATGGGGTGATGGCTGCTCTGGTTTTAAGCAGTTACAGCTGGTACATTTATTTCGTTTCCTCCCATGAAAGCAGGTGGGAATTTCCCTTGGCACTGGTGCATGCATTAAGTGTGCTTCCAATGGTTCGGCCTTGTTGACAATTGATGCAACTACTTTGCTGTGAATATCAATGAGGTTATAAAGTGAAGATGCCCTAGAGTGAATTTCATCATCCCATTTACACCGTATCAAGATGGACAGTGCACGCATGCAAGCCTTTGACCGTCGAAAAAGATCAGAAACGTGAGCTGCAACCATAGCTGCTGCAACTATCTGATTTGAACTGTAACTACATGAGGTTCCAACAGAAGATGGCTTCAAAGAGAAAAGTGCCTCTAGAATTGCTAGTATCCTGCGAGTATGGCAGACTGCAGAGTGAATCCCATTCTTCAACTCAATGGATGATACATTGGAAAGGTTAGCTGTGGCATCCACATTCTTAGCACCGAATGAAAAACTCCCTCTTGCAATCAAAGGGAAAAGCTGAAGTTCCCAAGAAAGAGCACAAACAGCAGCAAGAACATAAGAATCAAATGCTGCCACTGGTCCTTGTTTTTTAGGTTTCTCACTTTCAATTTCTTTTCGCTTCGCAGTGGTTGTTGGTATGTCTCCACTGACTTCACTAACTGCCAGAGAATCTTCACCTTTAGGCCTCTTGCTTCCATTGTGTTTTGCTTCATGACTGACACATACAGTTAACACAATGAAAAGAAGGCGAGAGGCAAGCTCAACAGAAGCGCATGACTCTACAAATAGCGAGTGGACCATTGTTCGCAATTCTGCCACAGCAAGATTTTTGGAGGCAGAGCCAAAAACAAATCTTGTCTTTTTAATTTCTTCTCTGGATGACTCAGGTGGGAATGTTCTCTGAAGAATTGCTTCAACAGTAGCAACAAATATTTTCATGAGGCAGGTTTCAGATGGACTCCTACGAGGAAGATACTCAAGGACCTTAAGCAGAGGTATATATAAATTCCATGACAAGATAGGAGGTTGCAAAGGGGTTGCCACCATAATTTCAGGAAGATCAACAGCAGAGGAGCTTAAAGGAATCAAACCATAAGCAGCTTCCCAAATGGTACATATTCTCCATTCAACCTCAGGGCCATGTGCACAGAGCATTGATGCAATCCCTTGGGCAGTAGCTTCAACTGTAGCTTCAGCTGCTGGCACTTCTCTCTAGAGAATGACGTGTTTTAGATATCACTAGAGTACCTCTAGATTAAATCCAAGCAATAAGGCAAGCATTACCTGTTTTTTATCACATGAAATGTATCCACCCAAGGGTTCATGTTGGACTTCCACTCCTTCCACTTGCCCCAATGGTGGGAAAAGCAAAGCAGGTTGCGAAAGTATTCGAAAAAGCAAAGCAGCCGCAGCATCTGCAGCAATGCCAGCTCTCATAGACATTGCAATTCCAATAGCACGCAAGAAATGCAATTGCATCCAATTTCGAGGAAGCTTCACCAAGTGGATAAGGATTAGGACTTAAGTTAATTGAAAGCATTAGATTATCAATAGCATCCCTTTAAAAAAATGTTCTCAAGGAATCAAGTTAATAGCACTTTTATGATAAATTTTTACAAAATAAATATAAGATAAATCTTAAAATCAGATTTATAAGCTTCTCTAAGAGTGAAAGAGGCATGGTGTCCGTCCTATGATGAAATTGTGTTAAAAGAATAAATGAACTATGTAACATCATTACAGGAAGATAAAAAAACATAAGTTTATAAAATCAAGACAAAAATGCATAGAGAGTTGCTACTCAGACTTCCAATTGTCTGAAAGCAAAGCTAACTTGTTGCAATTGATATTGAAACATTGCAGTTCACTCTCTACCTTTTTTTGTTAAACTAAAAGCATAATTATTCTATGTGAGGTTCATAGCATCCATAAAGCCAATTCAGGCATTATGATTTTTTTTTTTTAAAGTGTGAAACCCAATAGCAAAGATTAACACATAAAAGGTGTTGCTCCTTCGGTCACAACTACACATATAGCCAATGGTTAAAGTGCCCGGATTCTACACTCTACTGTTCATGTTCGAAGCGGTGATCAATTGGAAGATTTGTTTACAAAAGGTCTTAGTAGGGCCAGGGTTGAGTATATCTGTAATAAGCTGGGCATGATTGACATCTATGCTCCAGCTTGAGGGGGAGTGTTAGAGAAATAAGGGGTAGTTAGAGATAGTTAGAGTTTCTCTCCTATCCTAGTGTTTCTTCTTTTCAAATTCTGTGGTTAGCACTTAGTTAGCTTGTGTATATATATAGGGTCTTCCTGTACAGCAAGATATGAAATACACACTGCGTTAGTCTACCTTTCTACATTTAACATCTTGGGACAGCAAGAAGCAAGGTGTTGTAGCCAAATCAAGTGTTGAAGCCAAGTATCATGCTACAACTCTAGCCACATGATTTTCTATGTTTGAAGCACTTACTTCAAGAATTACAATATCATGATAGTGCACAAATGACATTGATATGAGATAATTAGGCCGTTATGTATATTGCCTCAATCCAGTATATTGTGAGAGGACCAAACAAATAGAAGTTGATTGCCATTTCGTCAAGGAAAAACCATGTCTAGATGCATTACTACTGTTAAGAGTCCCACACTGAAAGTATAAGAGAGAACATATGGATTCAATCTTTTAGTGTGGTTTGGCTCATGTGCATTATAGCCCAGTTGAGTGACCTTGGTCCAATCAACTGGTAGATATTTTTACTAAGTCTTAGAGATAATAGGACAGGGTATATTTGTATGATTTATATGCTCCAACTCAGGGGGAATTTGAAAATTAAATTCTAACCGTAGATTCTAGTAGTGAGCTTAACAACTTGTGTCTTGTGTGTATATAAATATAGGAACTTATGTATAGCACACGGAAATAATAATAAAAACCTCTATTCTTCCACAAATCAAAACCTTGTGAAACTCATATAGATCAAATGTTAGATTAATAACAGGTGAATGAGAGCCATTAGAAAATCCAGAAAGATAAAAAAGGCTAGTTGGGAAGCTCAACCGCCTCAGTATCACTTGATTGGATATTGCTTTTTCTATAATAGTACATTAATCTATGGATGCTCCTATGCTGGCTGTGTCAGAAGCAGCAGAGAATTGTAAAGAAAAATGCACTAGGAAAGGATATCCGGTATGCTAATCTCGAATATACAGGTATTGAAGCAATCTCTGATGTTGATTGGGCTAATTCATTGAATGATAGAAGACTTTTTCTTTTTTTTAATTATCAAACACATAATTTCATCATTCATATCGTACTCGACTACTTGTTATCTTTTCTTATTGACATTCATTGAACTATGGTTGGTTGAAATAATTTCATACCAAGTGACAGAAGATTGACTACGGTATATTGTGTGTTTGTGGAAGGAAAATCTCATGGAAAAGCAAGAAGCAGAGTGTGGCTACAAGGTCTAACGTGAAATACGAATATTCTATTCTGACCCCAAACAACTTGTGAACTAGTATGGATACACAACTCACTAAGGGAGATAGGTATTAAGACATGTGAGCCACTTAACCTATGGTGTGGTGTAATAATCGGGTTGCTATTCATATTTTCAACATTCCAGTTTTCCATGAATGAACAAAAGTTACAAAACATATTGACATGGAATGCCATTTTATATGAGAAAATATTAAGTTGGACTGATTTCTACATTTTTTTGGGTGGGGAGGGGGGGGGGGTGGGGGGTGGGGGTACATTTGATGAGGAAATTGACTGAAATGGGTACATAAGTACATTACACCATGGAGAGACAAAAATAAGCAACTTTTCAAACTTGGACCAAAAAAGGTAAAACTCATTTAGGATTTGAGTTTCTCACAAGAAACTCAAGTCCCAGTGTCCCACTTGAGTTTCTTTAATTTCTGAAATTTATTTTTTTTCTCGCAAATACATACGACTTGCGTTTGTCAAAAAAAATATACTAGACACACAAGTCGTACTTGCATTTCTAGTTCGTAGAAATACAAACAAGAAACTCAAGTACAACTTGTGTTTCTCGTATTATACAAGAAACACATGTCATACTTGCGTGTCTCAATTCCGGCGACAAGAGAAACTCAAGTCACACTTGAGTTTCTCTAATTTGTATACCTTTATGTATATATAAATAGAGCATTGTACAGTTGTACATATATTTTCTAGACACAAATATATAAATAATCCTTTTCTATCATTTGATGTAACAGTTAAAAAGCAAGCTAATGGTTTAATGACAAGACTCCAGCAACCAGCGCCAAATAAGAATATAGATTAACAGAAATTTGCAGCCCAAAATTTTGTAGGCTCACATTTTGCTCAAATAATTTGGTACAAGAAGATACAACTTACCCGCAATCCAGATGCATAATCTTCTGCTGCTCGAAGAAGTTCCACTAGTTGTACAGCAGCATCAAGTGCATCAGGAGCCCATGAAGGTGGAGCTTCTAAAAGTCCAAGCAGAAGCCTTTGAGTGGCACTTGGACTTGCAATTGCATAGTATCTAAACGAGAAAATTAAGACACAGATGATCTTTTTATAAGGTGTAGAAATTTGTCTCAATTTCCCATTGCATATTTGGAAAGAGTGACTTAGATTCCATTTATGCTGGTTTTAGAGCGTGTATCAGAGACTTACCGATGAAATAATCGTGCATATGGCTCCAGAGCTGGAAGCCCTGCAACAAGATGCTCATCCATAGGCGTTGTCGGGGGTGGCAGCAGCAGTGCAGGAACAGCAATCGCAGTTAAGGTAGCAGTCTCATAACGAGCAACTTCCTCATCACAAACACTTAATATAACACCAGCACCATTAGCAACGGCCCACCTTGGAGTTGAAGGTATTAGTTGTGGATGCTTTCCAGACCCACGGGAAGAAGCTAAGACACAAAATTAAGTCAATTTTAAGTTTCCCTCAGAAATACAGTTAATTCAATAAATTGCCTTATGGGTTGAAAAATTATAAACTATTAAAACAAGTTATGAACAAGTATAAACAATTAAAACTATTAATCAACTAGTAATGTTTTCAGAAGTTTAAAGCACTTTACAATTTTGTTTGTTGGTG
Source organism: Ipomoea nil (assembly GCF_001879475.1). Classification (NCBI taxonomy): domain Eukaryota; kingdom Viridiplantae; phylum Streptophyta; class Magnoliopsida; order Solanales; family Convolvulaceae; genus Ipomoea; species Ipomoea nil. The sequence goes on from NW_017618711.1 coordinate 4,175,543, forward strand.
AAATGTATATGTTGTCTCGCTACTCTTAGAACATAGTGAAATCCTTGGTACAAATTGGGTCTACAAGTAGGATTTGAATAATAAAGATTTTTCTTTTTCCTCTATTAAGGTGAACATAGTAAAGTTATCAAGACATTTAGAGCTTTATATATGAAGACATACAAGAAGCAAGTATTAACGTTACAACATTTTGGTAAATGGTCCAAGTTTATCCAATTGGATGGAGTGGATGGGTGGCCCAACTTGGTTCAAAGGAAAGTTAGATGGTAATTAAGATTAGCTGGATGAATGGTAGAAGTGTAACAAGATTTTGTGTGATCACAAAATTTCCATTAGTTGAATCTAGAGGCTTAATTGCAAAGGTTTTCTAGAAAAAGTGCACATACCAGTTGAAGGTGGCTTGAGTTCTCCAGCAGCATACTTTCCCATAACACCACTACACCTGTTGAGCATAAAAAGACCATCAATACAGTACCTTATGTCACCTAGTCATTAACCATCAGTATATATTTTCAATGAATTAATTATGTTGCCAATGAGGAATTTAATTTTTTACTACCACTTTACTAAACGAACATTCTTAAAATTCTCAGTCAAAAGACACCAAAGCAAACACTAGTTAAGGTATATTACCATTGCAAAAGGAAATAATTAAGAAGCTAGTATATTAAAATACAGGAAATAATTAACTTGTTTATCCATCCATAAATCCTAAAATTTTATATAAAAATGAGAAACCAAAGATCATCAACACAAAAGCTCTCCTTGCCATACGTTTAGATATGACTTCTATTAATTGCTCTCACAAATGGCTTGATTCCCCAAACAGCATTTTACTTTAGTGAGCACACGGGTACTACTAAGTGAGTAAAATGCAGATTTCTTATACCATTCCCCTTAAACTTTTTAAACCAGAAAGGCAAATGCATTCCTTCCATCCATCCATTCCACAAAACTTCATAAATATTTTAAGGTCCACAACAATTCCAAATAGCCTAGTAAACAACTCCCAAGTTGAAACAGAAATGTTAAGGTTATTGAACTATTCAGTTCATATCAACTCATGTGTTAAACTCCATTTAAGATGGAAGAAATATCCACTATTAAAAGGAATTAAAAACACAAGACAAACTGTCTAAAGCTATAAGATATGAATATGAAACTTTCCTAGGTCTTGATAATAATAATAATAATAATAATAATAATAATAATAACAATAATAATAATATTATTATTATTATTATTTAATAATAATAATAATAATAACAATAACAACACTAGGACTATGTGGTCTAATGGTACCCGGGTTGGACTTCTATTTGGAAGGTTGTGAGTTCGAGCCTCAGTGGAGGCGGCGTTATTAGCTCTTTGTGTTTCAGTAGGTTGAGAAAGTATATGAACAGATACTACAATGTAATACAACAATAATAATACGGAGTAATAATTAAGTATCCAGAACTTGTAATATAAACTTTATTGTTGCAAGTGTTGGCATGCACACAGTGAGGGTAAATATTTTACATTTTCTTTTTTAGGTCAGGTATTCTTTTACTTTTCTTGTGTATCTTACACTTCACAGTTTAGTTTTATGCTAAGCTAAGTTTTGTTCTAAAGGTAACAATTAATACGCATAAATATACATATATGTAAAGGTAAATTAGAAAGTTGTGCTCATATTTAAAAAATAAAAATCAAGTGATATTTTGAATGAGAGTACCAAATATCATTTTTTTTTTTCTGTGTTCATTTTTCCATTATCTTTTGTTTTGCAATCAAACATAGTTTTAGCTGCCTTTTTCACAACATGACAATTTTCTATGAAAAATATGTCCATAATTGGGCCTTAACATACATACATACATATGTATGTATAAACATACACACACACATGCAAAAAAGGCAAGCTTTCACGAAGTCTAATCAACTTATATGTAAATTAATAGTTTTATAAATCAAGAGGCATGCTAAATCTTCCTTAGATGACACAAAATTAGACATAAAGACCCAAGCTCATTTGAGAAAATATAACTTGACCCTTCAATATACTCTGAGAAGGAAACTTTATAGCCGACCACCTTGCCAAATTAGCACGACATCAATGCATTTCAGAAGGGTAGTTCCAAGTCTCTAGGCTGCTTATGAAGGCATGTGGACTGTTTCAACTCAATAAAATGAGTGTCCCTCATCTTTTGTCTAGATAACCTTCTAGACTGTTTTAGTATTAGAGTTTGCTGTAATTATTAGGGAGGAGTCCTTATTTATGATTTCTAAGCATGTGATCTTCACAAAGGACTCAAGAGGTAAAGCTTATTATCCCCCTCCTGTTTTTTTTTTTTTTTTTTTTAAATTAATTTCTTGGTAATGAAATTTTCCTATGGGTATTAACATTCATATTATAGTAATCAATTAATTATTACATACACAACCAAAGTGGATGTCAGGTGCAAAATTAGAGTATACTTTCTCTGTGCTTTAGGCTTTTATATATATATATATATATATATATTTATAGATATTGGATAACTAAAGCATTTCATCACAAATCCAAGATACATACATTCTAAGACTCAAAAGTCAAATAGTAGTTCTTCATCAACATAGCATATCGGGGTATTTCATGTATAGAAAAGAATGAATTTTCATGCAAGGACCATTGTACTTACCACCGGAAGTAGTCACTTCTAATACCTAGAGGTGCTGCCAGCAATATATCAGTAATCCATGGAGACAACAGCCTCAGTGGTTTCCTCTCATGTTGCGGAGACAACAAACTAGGGCCCCCATCAGCAGATTTACTTGTTGAAGCATGGCTGCCACTGTTACTTCTATCTGCTTCACTATCTTGCTTTTCAACTTTGTAAACCGGGCGGTTATAGTGGGTTAATATACGTAAAATTTCTCCACAAGCAAGAGCCCATTGTTCAGAAAGTTCATTCTGCATGCATGGGTTTGCAATTAGTCTCAAGACTCTTCTTCAGTAAATTATCAGAACATATGTAATGTTCTCTTTAGAATGATGGCAAACATATCATGTAAATAACATATACTGAAATCAACAACAAAGTTAAGAATTGTGTTAAAGAATCTGAATACCTGACTGTTTGGACAGACCAATGAAATGAAAGAGGCAAAAGGTGGACTATTTTTATCATACTCCAATGTACCATCAATGATACATGAGATAATTGGATGAATAACAGCATGCCCATGCTCTGGATGATGGAGGAGAAATGTTGCTGGAAATTGAAATTGATTAGAAAAAATATTCAAGCTGCACCAAATATGCAGAAGCAGAAAAGCTAATTTAAATGCAGAGAAATAATAGATTATATTATAAGTAGAAGGAGAGAATCACTAATACCCAAAACATCATCAAAAAGTCGGTTTTCTTTGGATGGGTAGCGATTTCGGATCAGCTGCCAAAAAATATACACATCCAGTAATTAATATTTATTGGAAACACCAACAAACATAGCATTTTCCAGACAGTAATTCCAGAAGCCAAAGTATAGACCAAATACCTCAGCTATATCTTCAGGAAAATGTTCTGATGTAAACTGACCAAAATACTCAACATAGGCAGTAATTTGATCCTGAAAACAGAATGGATTAAGATTTCTATGAATAGAACTCATAAAATATAGATAAGTTAAAATAAAATGACATTTTTTTAACTCAACAATGTAAATAGATGTAAGAAAGTACACCACCACTATGGCAAGATTAAAATTTTTGAAATAGTTAATAGGAATCTCTAGTCCAAGTAGGAGTACATTTGGTTTTCTATTCCTAGTAGGAGTGGGCTTAGCACAATGTTCCTATAGAGATATAGAATCTCTATATAGTTCAATATACAAAACACAGAGATACAATCTATTGCAATCTATTACTATTAATGCAATCATCTATTCTCTCTTTCTTTGGTTTCTCACATATTTTACTTTTTCATAATTGGGTGGGTGGTGGCTATTTGTCACCCGCCAGCCTTTCAATCCCTCAATTTCAACTAGTTTAGAGTCAAAGCTAGAATGAAATATATATAAAATGAGGAATTGTTATACTGTTTAGATGCAGTATTTTCCCATTACTAAAGAGGCATAGTAACAGCTTAGATTAGAGTTTTCAATTTTGTTGTTTTCAACTTTAATTATAAGTTAGAAAATTAACTTACATCAAATGTTTAAGACCTCAACTCATTTTTTAGGCTCTCCATTCAAATCAAATTTGGCCTATCACATAGTTGTGAGTTGCATAATCCAGAAAATAATAACTTAAATCAAATTGCTGTTTTTATACTGGCTAATGACAGAACTGTAATAATATATAGAAATCAGTTATCACTTAAAAGGCAAGATAGATTTACATGTTTTGTTGAAAGCAGCACCTGCCATAGGTTCAAACATAGACCACAAGGTCAACAATCTTGTGCTCTACCAACTTGTGCCCTACCAAGTTGGATTGGAGCTGGCTGTAACTCTATAATGTCAGTGTGTGAATCTAAGTGAAATACCATGTAATCTTCTTGAAAACAATCCCACTGGTGAGAACCTCAATAATGCAATACGGTATATCTCATCTAAAATGCCTTTCATTGTCATGAATTTATGGGTTGGCATTTAGCTCTGAACAAGCAAATTGGACATCTTGTCTAGTTCAATGCACTAGGGCTTGAATTACAGGTGTCTTAAATAAATGATAGAAATTCTTGCACACATATTCGTGAAGATACTTTATATCCTCAAATATGGTACAGAAATCATAAATCAAGATCTAAATGGGATGGCATGATGGTAATATGGTATCAGGTTATGATTAAGTAAAATCTATACAGCTGGAGAAATACGTGAAATTCAGCTCTCCATATAGTCATTTAGCAATAACATCTTAGAAATGGATCACAGTTAAACAAAATGTTTCGTACTTATACTGACCCAAACGCAGAAAAATTAAACTTGGCCACTGTAAAATTTAGTTAAATACAATGTTGATCAAAAATAACAAAGCCTTCATATCATAAGGCAGACCCTTTCATTACTACTTTATTAAGGAGTTTTTTTTTTAAACCTTGAATTTCATATAGAAAAAACTTGGTTTGAAAAATTTGTTAACCTGAGGACAACTGATTCCTTAATTGGTTGGTTAAAATGGCTTCTTAAAAAAACTTTAAGGTACTGATATCGGTATAACTGAATTATTTATTATTCTTGAATAAGATAACAATGACAGGTCAGCTAAACTTTACAAAAAGAAAAAAAAAATGATAACAGTCAAAATGACTAAGAAGTTTACCAAGGGAACACCAGCACTGAACAACTAAATTTTCTTTCATTAACATGAACTCTGGAATGACTCCACTTTTGCTAAGCTTTGCACTTTAAGTCTTTAACTGATTTCTCACCTTAATGGTTTAAATAGATAATTAGATATGTTTACCAAAAGCCCCAAACTGTTTAGGAATATAAAAATACAGACACAAAAATGCCCTTGGAAGTACAAATGAAATAGCAATTCTACAAAGTTTTGCTTCAAGGAGAATTACATATTTCCTCTTGCAACATAAGCAGCAATATTGTTCATGCATCACGGACTCAGACAGAAGTTAGGATTTTGAGTCAAACAGAAACAAGTAAGAGCTTATACCAATAGCAGGCAACACACTTATACATGTTTGAGCCAGAAAAGATTATCAAAATCTTAGGCATATTAAGAAAAGTATCATACCTTCCGTTGCTGTGCATCCTGTGGAGGCGGCCAAAACAATGAAGAGAACTGAAGGCGATCAATCCACCTTTCACATGAAGCAGCCATATACCTATCGACCAGCCAAGAACTTTTACTATAAGAAAAGCATGGTGACAAGTAAAGCCTCAAAGCTCCACTTCTGTCCTCCAAATCACGGACCGATACTCAATAGATTGTAATTCAACATTTTCTAGATCTTCCAATGAGTTAATCACAGTGATTGCTACACCGAAAATAGTCATATAAAGTCAAAAACTTTAAAATTTTAAAGAATTTGCTAATTGGAATAGTGATGTTAAAATTTGGAAATATAGCACCAAGCTCTCCAGCAGTCCAGCACAGACAATTTTTTAAAGAGAAAAAATAATAATAACATAGGGAAAAAAAAAAAACATTGGCTAACATCAGAATCATATCCTTACCTTGACAAATATCCAATTGAAATAATTTCAAATGGAAATGAAATAAAAGGAAAAAAAAATTGTTCTTATTATTAAGGTGAAAAACAAAGAAACAATAATATCTCTAACGAAGAAACAGAACACATCTATTTTCAGCAATTCTAGATACCCCTAATACCCATTCATTAGTACAATAAAATGCATGTAAAACAATAATTAAAGATATAAAATCAAAAAGTCTAATCTCAATTTTTATAAAATATCATAAATATAATATTTTTTTTCTACATGAAACTTTTACAACCAAAAAATAAAAATAAATTTAACATGGAAATTCAACAAACTTCAAACAGATTCACTCGGGCAGGAGTCAGATGAACTTCTCAACGCTTTTAATCACTAGAAAAAGATGAATTAAAACTTTCCCATACCCTTTAATCGGTTTCATCATTTTCTCATCAACCCTTTTCCATACATGGCGACAGGAACAAAGGAAACTCCAAATCTTAACATTTCAAGGATTAAAAAAACTGTGTAAAATGACGCAAAAATTGGAGCAGGTGAAGAAGTGTACCTGATAAAATTGCAGGAGATTCGAGAAAAAGAAGTAATTGGTGCAAATTAGTGAATATTTTGGTTTCTTCTCAGGGCTGCAGTAACAGTAAATGCAAGATTTTGGTGGTAAATAAAATTTGGGTGGAGAGAGGTCGGAGAGAGAGAGAGAGAGAGAGAGAGAGAGAAAGGTAAACAGAGTAGAATGTAGAGAGAGATAGATACAGAGCAGAGAGGAGATCTTTAGCTGCGATCTCTCTCTTCCTACGATGCATACGTGGCATTGATATTTTCCTCAACAATAGCTCCATGACAAATGTCCCATCTATCTTTCATGTATCCATACATCCCTCTATCATGCCCATGCATACATACACTCATCACCTCTTTATTACATCACTTTTAACTTTAAATTCTAAATTTTAAAATTTATTAGAAAATACCAAATAACTCATTGGTCAAGCAGTATAACTATAGTTTTCTTAGATGGGAAGTCACATACACGAACTTTGTGGATTATTGACTTTTTGTGTTTTAATAGGTTGAGAAAGTATATATCACCATGTAGTCTCATGACATCCGGTTACCAGGGATGGAGCCACCTGCATGATGCAGGGGGCCCAGGCCCCCTCCCCCCACCAATTTTATTTTTAATAGTATGATGCTTATTTTGGTGTCATCCTTCCTCAAAATATTTGGCCCCTCCCAATCAATTTTGTAGGCTAAATTTCTATTTACTAGCCTTTTTACAATATCAATTCTTATATTCTTTCAGGAGTAACCTGGTCATTTTTTCAAATATCTTTGAAGCAATCATTTGATGAATTACTGGTATTGTATATTTTCATTTCTCTTCAAGCAGCATTCTCTGAATAATTGCATTAATGGCGGCTTCGGTCTTCCAAGTCAAAGAAGATGGTGATTACATAAACAAAGAATTAGCTAGATATATAAGATAGATATTAATTTGAAACAAAGAATTAATTAAGATTAGTTAAAGCATAATGTGATTATGTATATATCATGTGTATGCACAGTATTAAAAAGAAAATATTAGTCTGCTACTTGATTTTAGTAGATTTGTAATGTAAAAATGTATGTTGAAATATATTAAAGGAATATTAGTATATTTAATTATTCGCTCTTAAATCGTAATTGACCCCTTGCATCATCTAATCCTGACTCCGCCCCTACCGATTACCATTCTAAATGGATGAAAATTTTATTAGAAAATAAATTCGAAGCTGGTTACCATTCTGAATGGGTAAATTTTTTAAGTTGAAAATGTTTGAAAAAATATTAACAAATGATATTTTTTAAAGAATCAGAAGTATTTCAAAAAATACAAAGAATTTTTTTTTTTTTAATAGCATGTCTATTTTTAGTACTGTAGTAACTAAGAAGTTTAATCAATATTATTTTAAAATTAGTTTTTTTTTTTTTGCGTGCTTTGCGCGAATGGGATAATACACAATAATTATTTTTAAATAAGTATTTCAAAGTATATCAATGCAATATTATATAAGAGATGTTCATGCATAGGTAAATCAATGTTGAATTTGTTTATTTAAATCGGTAATTTCTACTATTATATATATACATATACATATATATATATATATATATATATATATATATATATATATATATATATATATATATATATATACACTAATAAGAGCCCAAGAGAGTTAGGCCTATAATGGGTAGAAAAAATGGCGGTCACAGATTTTAATCAAATGAATGGCTCAGATTGATTAAAAGATCGATAAGATTTAAATTTTACACTAAAATTTCCTAAAATACCCACACACCGTTACTAATTCCGTTAAAATTTTAAGAATTGCCGTTAGTTCACCGTTAACTTACTCATTGATTTCAGTAAAAAAAAAAAGGTCTTAGGTTCGAACCTCATCTCAAACAAAGTTGGCATAATTAGTACTCTATTTTAATCTTATTAAATTATATAAATAATAATTTAGTAGCTACAACAAAAAATTATATTCTTTAATTTAGAATTATGTGTCCACAATGCCTTTATTCAAAAAAAAAAAAATTATTCATTATCAATAAATTAAATAAGAGAAATAATTTTATTAGTTATATTGTCTTTATTTTTCTACAATATAAAAATTCTTTATATTCAAATTTATTAATTGATTATATTCGCTACATTGTCCTTACAATGTCTTATTTCAGTGAAAAAAATTATTCATTATCAATAAATTAATTAAGAGAAATATTTTCATTAGTTATATTGTCCTTATTTTTCTCAAATGTAAAAATTTTTACATTCAAATTCATCAATTGATTATATTCACTACATTGTCTATTATCTTTTTTGTGCACTATTTTTCTAATTAAATATCAAAGTTATAATACAAAATAATGTTATATATTTATTTACCAAGTATTTTATTAATACCATGAAAAAATTAAAAAAAGAGAAAATGACACTTTTTCCCCCTGAGTTACATACTTATAGCACTTTTTCCCCCTTAATTATTTAGGTAAGTACATTAGCCCCCTCAATTATTCTAAAAGTGGTGGTTTTTCCCCCTGATATATTAAATTGACATTTCTACCCTTAAAGTAAACATTTTATTTATTTTACTTATCCAACAAATTATTACTATACGTAGGGATGACCACCGTTCGGTTCAAACTGAACCGGACACTAAAGCAATCGAATTAAAAATTTTCGGTTATGATTCAGATCTATAACCCAACATTTGGATTTCAATTTATTAAAATTATGAATCAAACAAATTGGATCCTAAACGGCTGAACCGTGAACCGAGGGTTCCAGATCCGGTTCGCGATTTTGAACCGTCTTTATTTTAAATTTTTGTTTTTTATTTTAAAATAGTCTAAATTCAACAATAAATGTATTTTATTTTTTCAGTTCGGAACATGAACCGTCCGTTCCTGTTCGCGATTTTAATAAACTTTAAATATCGAGTTTCGATTTTAAATTGTAATTGGAATATTTCGATTTGGTTGCTATAGTGTTTGTTTGGTTTGGATCAAATTATGGTCATAATTTGTTGGAGAAGAAAAATAAATAAAATATTTATTTTAAATATTTATTTTAAGGGTAAATATGTCCATTTAACATTTCAGGGGGAAAAACAGCCACTTAAATAATTGAGGGGGGAAAAGTGCTATATGTATATAACTCAGGGGGGAAAAGTGTCATTTTCCCTTAAAAAAAATATAATTAATAAAGCCAACCATATTAACTACTTGAGAGATTTTGTGACAAAGAGAGTATTCAAATCACACAACAAATTGAAGTGAGAACTACCTTACAATGTCCTTGTTTGACAATCAGCAGTTAGCGGTTAGCGTTAGCGGATTATATTAGCGGATTTGACCAACGAATTTATTTAATTATTAACATTGGGTAGAAAAAATGACCGCCAAATTATTAAATCAAATGAATGGTTCAGATTGTTCAGGTTTTAATTTTTTTCTTTTAAGTTTTTCTAATTTATCCTTAATTATATGATTATCCATTTAACTTTTCCGTTAAATACCGTTAATTCACCGTTAGTCTAATTCTAATATTAAAGTCTAATATAGAATTATAACTACACCATCAATCTAATTCTAATATTAAAGTCTTAATAAAACTTAACCACAAATCCTAATGTCGAAATCTCCTCAAACAATATTAGTATATATTTAATATTTTATGCCATAATTTTTATTTGTTCTTCCTTATGTCCCGTATTTGGTTTCAACCATACCTATACAATTATTTTATTGACAATTATAATCAATCTTGACTATATTATCTTGCATTTGTAAACTTAAAATTACCTATTTAACCCGCACGGGCTTAGCTCAATGGTTAATTTAGTGGGCAGTATTTGGGAGAAGAGACCAAGGTTTGAACCTCGGCGGCGACAGTGCGGGAATTATGTCTAAAGTGGGCAGATTGCTTGTGCGCACCGACATTTGGTCCTGTCTGCTAAATCATTGAGTCACCGTGATTTACAACTTCCCACAATGCTCTGTCGGGTCGGAGTGTGGGGACCCTTGGGGTTGGGGACTCAACCTTTGGGAGAAGAATTACCTATTTAAATACGCAAATTCAACCTTCAATTATCTATGCATGAACAATTTCAATATAATCTTGCCTTAATATACTTTAAAGTACTTATTTAAAAAAAAAAAAAAACAAACATTGGGCATTATCCCAATCGCGCAATGCGCGTAAAAAACTAGTAAAGTATATTTTTTTTTTGAAAATAACTAGTAAAGTATATAAATGCAAAATAATATATGAGAGATTGATTATAAATGTCACTAAAATAAATGTTTGCAACTTTGTAATAACGTTAGTCTAATAAATACTTAGTTTAAAAGCGATAGTCTAAATAAATACTACTTTTGGTTTAAATTTTTTAATTCTTCTTAATACTCTTTTGGGTAGCATTGTCATTGTTTTCATCTTTAGTACATGTCTTTTATTTTTTAAAATTATTTTTTATTAGCAGTGTGTCATGTGCAATTGGGTTACTGGTGGTACCACATATACATCGTGCAATGAGATTATAGTGTAGGAAGCTTTAGATTTAACTTGTTGTGTATATGACTGGGATACTATGAAATCATTATCTTATAAACACATATTGATATTTGGTAGTGGTAATTTTTCTCATACATGTTTCATTTGTTGTGAGATGAGTATTGTAGGTTATCATATGAAAGTATTGAACAAAATATTAATATTTACTATATTTGTATAAAATACTTGGTAAATAAATATATATAACATATTTTATCTTATAACTTTGATATTTAATTACAAGATAATGTAAAAAGAAGACAATGGACAATGTAGTGAATAAATAAATTAATAAATTTGTAGGAAACCAGTCTTTGAATTGTAGAAATTAAAATAAAGATAATATAACTAATGAAATTATATCTCTTTTTAAATATTTTATAATGAATAAATTTTTTTAAATAAAGGCATTATAAACATCTAATCTAAATTAATTAAATGCATATGTATTATTTTTTGTTGCAGCTACTAATTTATTTAATTTAATAAGAGTAATAAAGTGGCGTACATATTTTTCATCAACAATAATGAAATCATTGATCTTTTTAATTTCCATTCATTGTTGAGACAAATTGTTTTGAGAGTTTGTCAATGACAATTGCTACAATTGTTGTCAATACATGATGATAATAAATAATTCAAAATATATGGTTACAGTATATATTGTTATAATGATATAGTAAAAAT
>NW_017618711.1:4192500-4263138 GCF_001879475.1 Ipomoea nil
TATTTTTGTGGACGATTACTCGCGTTATACCCGGTACTTTCCCATGAAACAAAAATATGATCTGTATGCCATATTTGATAAGTTTCGTACTCTAGTTGAACGTTCTTTCAATAGATAAAACAAATCCATTCAGTCTAACCTAAGAGCTGAATATAAAAAGTTGCATCATTTCTTTGTCTAATTAGGTATTGCTCATAGACACTCTTGTGCCTACACACATGAACAAAATGGTCATGTCGAACGAAAACATAGGCACATAGTTGAAACAGGTCTAACTCTCTTAGCTCGTGCGTCTGTTCTATAGGATTTTGCTTTTGAGACTGTTGTTTATTTACTCAATAGAATGTCATCTGTTGTGTTAAATAACTCTAGTCTTCATTTAATGATGCTTAACTCCTCTTCGTCCTATTCTTTCCTTCATGTTTTTGGGTGTCTATGGTATCCGTATCTGAGGCCATACAATCGTTATAAAATGTCATAACGGTCCTCTCCATGTGTCTTCTTAGGATATCTTGAGTCGTTTCGGGGGTATAGGTGCATGGACTTACAGACTAATAAGATTTAAGTGTGTAGGCATGTGCGGCTTGATGAGGCGGTTTTTCCGTTTGCTACTAAAAATATTTTGCAAGCACCTCCTCCATCGCAAAATAGTCCGTGGGCGGAATTCGTACTTCACCCCACTGCTGTCGTGACTACCGCGCCTGGGCAGTTCGGTCTTCAACCGGACGCACTGCTTGGGTAGTCCTGGCGTGAGGCGGATAAACCGCCTAGGCAACCTGCTGCTCAGCCTCGTGGCCGGCCACGAGGCAAGTCTGTGAAATCCACCACCTGAACTCATGCAATGAGCCCTCGTAGTCGGTCTCGGGCTTCTCCATAAGCTTTGACAGTACAGGTTTTCTCCAAGATCCCACTTGTTACAGTCGGGCAGTTAAACATCCGAAATGGCGTGAGGCTATAGACCAATAATTTAATGCTCTTCTACAGAATCAAACATGGTGTCTTGTACCTCACAGGCAGGTATGAATGTTATTGGGTGTAAGTGGGTCTTTCGCACTAACATACAAAATATGCAGTTAACATCTAGGGGCGTTTGGTTCACAGAATGTGATATTACCTTAGGTAATAGGATTACTTCATGAAAGGTAATGTGAAATTTTGAGAGTGCAAGATTACTCTATATGTTTGGTTTGAATTGTGGGTATATAATATTACATTGTTTGATTAAGGGTTATATTTTAGATTATATGGATCAATTTACTACTCTGTATAATGTTATCAATAAATAAATAAATGTGTGTGTGTATTGATTTATATGTATATAATTTATAAAGGTGTGTACAATTGTACATAAATGTATGTCAATGTGTAAATATACATACACACACACACACGAAATACGGTTCAAATGCGGATGGTGTGCTCAGGTGCGAACGTGGGGTGAGATGAGAGTCATTGATCTTACCAAGATCAACGTCCAGGATTAACAAGGATTACAAAAAAAACACGCTGACAATTTGGTCTTTTTGCATCTAGGTCAAATTAAAGGTGCGTGGTTTTTATGCTGTGTGCTTAAGGTGCGTCGGCCTAAAGCTTTAGGTGCGTGGTTTTCCTTCTTACGGTACGTTATTTTCCTTCTTAAGGTGCGTCTGTCTAAAGCTTTTGGTGCGTGAGGTTTCCTTCTTAAGGTGCGTTGTTTTCCTTCTTAATGTGCACCATTTTTACAGTTTTTTTTTTCACTCAACAATACTATGGTGTTTGAAATAAATACGTGAGTCGTGCATGCAAGAATTACATAAATGATTCCCACTCAATTTTAATTGAATTATTTATCTGGATTATAGTCTGTATCAGACACAGTAACAAAATGCAAAATAAAAGATAAGTAAGAAAAGGAACCATGGACACAACAAATTGTTAACGCAGTTTGGAGAAAACTTCCTACGTCTGCGAGGCTACGCAACGTCAGCCCAATTCACTAGATGATCACCAAAGATATTACAGGGGTTGGAAACATATATCCATACACACTATGGCTTTAACCATTTACACCAAATCAATCTTCATCATCTACTAGAGTGGGTACGTGCAGGCAGATAACACACTTCAAACTTCAATCACCATGTTCACGTTAAGTGATGACCTTGTAGAGCCTTTAGAATAAATCGTAGATAGAGATAGTAAAATGAAAAGCTTAAGATAATAATCAGATTTAGTATAGCTTGTTCGTTCAATTCCAAGTGCCTTCACGCCACCTTTTATAGTGTAAATCTTGTAACCATCATTTTTGAATTTTTGCTGTAATAAATCCTCAAAATATGGAAAGCCATTTAATTCGAAAAGCTGCCCGAAGACTCTGTTAATTCACTAGAATTTTGTTAGGAAATTTCACCCATCATGTGTTACGCACTGTCTTAGATACAGTAGCTTTTGAAGTAGACCCAGGCTGTAAGACAGAACCTAAAAACAGCCTAACCATACTAAAAATGTTTTGACAAATAATTTAGCCAATAAGTACGGAGTAACATGTGTATCATTTGTACATTTACAATCTTCCCCTTTGGCAATTATTTGACAAAACCTATTACAAACATACTTTAGGCATTAATAGATAAATAAGCATTTTATTAAATAAAAGCCTTAAGTATATTTGCATGCACAAGAAAATAACCAACCTATAAAAAATACCAAACATAATATAGTTCCAATCAAATATCCAAGATCATCCATAAGAATAGAGTATAAGCAAATACCAATATCAATCAAAACTCAGAGTAGACATCCACAATTATCTAATTATCCAAAATAGAAAAACAAATCCAACAACCAAAATAGAGAATACAATAACCAACACACCAAATATCCAAATCAAATTAGAGAAATTCAAAATAAAATAGAGAAAACCATCATTACCAAATATGCTCCCCCTCACCAAAATATTCTCCCCATTTCTCAAATAAATGACAAAGGTGATCATCTAAGAAACTGTTGGGGAGCCAGAGTGGTTTGAACCAGGGGCAGGATCCTCATGAGCTGCAAGGTGTGAAGAATGTAGTGACACTCCAGCCTTGCAATTTCCCATAAGTCAGCGAGGAGGCTCTGTTCAAGATCGGATGTAGCAGCCTGTAGAGAAACAACGGATCTTCGAATGTGGGCAAGCATAGCCTGAGATGCACGAGCTCGAAGTCAAAGAGAAACAAGTGTTGGTGGCTCAGCAGATCAAGTGGCAGCAACAGGAGGAATGGCTGAAGATGATCTAGAAGCAGTAGTCTCTATAGGTGTGGCAGAAGATGGAACAGGCACAACAATGAGTGACACACGATCATCGAAGTGGCGGCCTTGATACAACCTCGATTCAATTGTATTTTCCCTTGAATTTCCAGAATTGGCTCATTGTAATACAGTTCAAAGCCTTGAGACTTAAAAATGCCCAAGATCAAACTTGGAAAAGGAAGATAAATTTTCACCTCCTTTTTCTTTGCAAATCCCATGATGTGAGCAAAGATGATAATACCCAAATCAAAGTCAATCATGTGATGAATTTTGTAGAGTAAGTCAACCATCTTCTTAGACACCACGTGAGCAAAAACAATACGCATCTGGTTGCTAGTAGCAATATAATGCGCAGCAAGACTGAGTAAACAGTTGTAACAAGTTGAGAAGGTACATCACCTTTAGGCCAAGTCGTGAGTTGATTATGGTTAAAGCCGAGGTTAGCATATCCAGGCTTGTTCGAAATCCTCTTCAAGAATAGTCATATTAAAAAACTTGTTGATAATATCAGGACTGGAATCATACCACATGCAACTTGGAAACAACTCAGCAAACAATACAGAAGCATTTATAGAAACAAATTCAGGAATTGTCAAGTTTGGACAAAACAAAAAGATTAGAAAATAAAACAGATACCAATAGTAAGCACATTCAGGTAAAGCATATATAGACATATATTCATAACAGTTAACACAAAGGGCTCACACAAAAAATAACAGACATGGTCATGAACAGACCAAACAAATAACACGTAAGAACAGATATAGAAGACATAAAAGGAATAGTAATTTCAGATTCAGACATAAAAGAAATATCAATTTTAGATTCAGACATAAAAGAAATTTCAACAACAGAAGATTGATAAAATAGTAGGGGTTACCAAGTTGTGCTTGATTCAGGTATATCTGTGTCCGGAACAGGTGCTTTGACAAAGACAGTGTTAGCTTGACTTTGTCTGTGGGGAAACCCAGGCCAAACTTGGTGGTAGATTTTCGTCTTGAGTAAAGAATTTGATCTAGAATAGAGGTATTGTCATTCATCTTTATCCGCTTCTTGAGCATTTCCAACTCCTGCTTCAACTTTTCTTCACGAGCAAGTCCTGCTTTTATGAGAATATCTCTATCAGAAACCTAATTTTAGTACACTTTTTGAGCATTCTCTAATAACCTAACTTAGCTAGACAATGAACAATTAACTTTCAGCAAGATCTCCCATTTGGAGTACAATTTCTTATATTCTAGTTCGAATTGAGGGGTTGGTAACTCTTTGTCTTCGGCTGACATGTACTCTACTCCTTCTAATTCAGCTACATCTTCTACTTCTGACTCAGCAGTAGTCAAAGTTTCCTGAAATTTCTCCTGTGTCAGACTCAGGAGCCTCTGAACCAAGTTCGTCATCACTCCAGGTTAGAGTAGTCACGAACTTCTTCCTTCTTAAATATGTGGGACACTTTGCTTGAACATGCCTATATCCTTCACATTCGTAGCAGCGAATCCCTTTGCTATTGGATTTTTCTTTTGACTGGGAGGAACTAGAGGATGAGCCCTTGTTATAGTTTGAAGACCCAAATTTTGATGTATTCTTTGATGAGCTTGAGCTAGGTCCTTTCTGATTTTGGAACTTACCTCCACGTGTATTATTCTTTTGTTTTATCTGTTTTAAAAAATTAGAAAACTGTTTAGTTAATAAAACAATAGGATCATCACTCGACTCATCTAGATCAGATATAGAATCTTTACCTTCAACTGCAAAGGCGATGTTCTTTTCCCTTTTGGTGTGGTCGGAGAGGATCTCCATCTCATAGGTCTATAGATTTCCCATTAACTGTGCTACATAATTGTTCTCCCAACCGTCATGCTTCTGAATGGCTGTTACCTTCATTTTGAACCGTTGTGGCAAGGATCGAAAAGTTTTCTTTATTAACTTGGGTTGAGAAAATGGTTCACCAAGAACAATGGCACGATTTGTAAGTTCCTGTACTTGAGCATGGAAATCTACGATGGTCACTTCTTCCTTCATTCTAAGTTGCTCGAAGTCAGACTGGACCAACTGCAACTTTGACTGTTTTATAGAACTCGTATCTTCATATGTGGTTTCCAAAATTTCTCACGCCTCTTTTGCAGAGTCACACTCGGCAATAAGAGTAAATTGGTCTTCATGCATCAAAGAGAAGATGGTGTCTAGCGCTTTGTTGTTGTAGTTGGCTAAAGTCATTTCAGTTTCTGTCTGTTCTATTTCAGGCTTAGATACATGGGGATCTTCTAGAGTTGCACCATGTTTGGTGGGATGCTTCCATCCAGTTAGTATGGCCCTCCAAACTCTTTCACCTTGAGCTCTAAGATGCATCTTCGTATAGTACGAGCTTTCTAATAAACATAGTTATCCCTTATTAACTTTGGTGGTCTACGCTAATCCATCCTGAAACACTCAACAAAAGATAAACATGAACAAATATAATAAAATGAAAGCACACAAACAAGCTAAGTTCTTGAGCTCAAGAAACACGATGCACCCAGATCTTTGGACTAATAATATAAGTCTCTGTGCTCTGATACCAATTGAAAAAGATACGTGAGTCTTGAATGCAAGAATTACCTTTTTTTACTCTAGTACCAACCTAGAACCATCCAAAGAAGACCAACGGTCACGTAACGGAAACATTTACTCCAGCACCGACGTATTCAAGACCGGACGATTATGGTGAATAATGTAGATTCGACTCCTCATTACTATGAGACTGTTACTTAAGCAGAAAAATGTTGGAGTCACTAGTATAAGTAGGAGACTCTTTGTTAAGCAGAGGACACGCTGAATATTTGTACTGAAACTCTAAGCAATACAACTTATTTACTTTCCTAATATTAACCGGTAACATATTTATCGTCAAAACCAAAAGGTTTCTTTGCTCTCAATTTGGTATGAAAGATCTCGGTGAAGCAAATGTGATATTAGGTGTGAAAGACACCAAAACTACTAACAAGTTTTCTTTGTCTCAGTAGCACTATGTGGAGAAACTTCTGACAAAATTCAATAGCATTGATGAGAAGCATGCTAACACTTCCTATGATTCTAGCATACATTTATGGCTCGTTTGGTTCACGGAAAAAATTTTAAGGGAAGTGGAATTGAAATTCGATGGAACAACAATTACTAGGAAAATGAATTTCATTGTTTGGTTGGTGGAAAAAGAATTACCGGGAATACTAATTCTATTGTTTGGTTAGATTTGGAATTGTAAGGAATAACGAGTATAAAGACCTATATGTCCCTACAAATTAATAAAAGTAATAGGAATAAGGGTCAAATAGGCCATCGAAGTGCACAAGAAATGTAATTAGGCCATTGAACTCAAAAAGAATGCAATTGGACCACTAAACAATGCAAAATGTTGCAATTGAGCCAAAAATGACCTGTTTACTTGTTAACTTGCTGATGTGGAGGTTATCATGTTAAAATAATAATAATTTTTTATTTTATTATAATATTTTTTTTTTTAAACAAGGTTTGCCGCTTTGTATCCTCTCTGACGGAGATGAAGAATGGTTCTTCATCTCTGACAGCCTAGAGACGAATAACCTTCTTCGTCTCCGACCGGGGACGAAGAGCTCTTCGTCCCTGGCTGGGGACGAAGAAGGTTCTTCGTCTCCAGACTGCCTGAGACGAAGGGACCTCTTCGTGTCCCTTCATCTCCAAGCTGCCGGAGACGAAGAGCTCTTCGTTTCCGGCTGGAGACGAAGAACCTTCCTCGTCTCCGGCCAGGGAAGAATAGCTCTTCGTCCCCGGTCGGAGACGAAGAAGGCTCTTCGTCTCCAGGCTGCCGGAGACGAAGACTGGTTCTTCGTCTCCGGCAGCGGAGAAGAAACGTTTTATTTTTTTTATTTTTTTTAAAATTTATTTTTGTTATTTTAAATTATTAAAATAAAATTTAAAAAATATTATTTTAATATGGTAACTTCCCCATCAGGTAACAAGTCGTTTTTGGCGTAATTGCAACATTTTGTGTTGTTCAGGGACCCAATTGCACTTTTTTTGAGTTCAATAGCCTGATTGCATTTCCGTGTGTAGTTCAATGGCCTATTTGATCATTATTCCAAAGTAATATAATTTTAAAAAAAAAAAAAAAAAAAAAAAAAAAAGTAAACAAGGGTAAAATAGGCATTCCATCTCACTTTTTCTTCCCATCTTCCATTGAAAACAAAATCCTTGGTCCAACCATGGATTTTGTTTTCCTCAAATTTGAGGAATTCATTTTCCAATGAAAAATGAATTCCATGAACCAAACACAAGAAAACAACATTTTCCTCCACTTTAAGGAAAATGTTTTCCATGAACCAAACATCCCCTTAAAGAAAAATTACGGGAACTATGTATCCTAAGGAGAGTATGCTAAAATCATAGGAAGTGTGATGTTCTTAATGAACTAAACACATGGCCTGATATTGCATATGTAGTGAGTATACTCAGCTAGCACACCCATAACCCTAGTATTGAGCATTCAGATGATCTTAAGCTGTTGTTTAGGTACTTAATTATATGTTATCATGAAGTAGGGTTTGTATTTTGTGGGATATTCTTCAATTCTATCTTAGAATGGTACTATGATGCAAATTGGGTGACTGATAATGATGAAGTGTGTTCTATGGATACACATTCACTATATGCAGAGCTGCTATATCATGGAAATCAGCTAAACAAATGTGCATAGCCAGATCCGCTATGGAATCTAAGTTTATTATATTGCTTTGGACCTAGTAGGGCAAGAAGCTGAATAACTGAGAAATTTATTAGATAATATTGTGTTATGAAAAAGACTAGCTCCATTAGTGTTTTTACATTGCCAAAAATAGTATTTATATTGGCAAGAGGAGACACATCAGAGTGAGGCATGCAAGTATAAGACAATTACTCATGAATGGATTGGAGTAATAATGATGGAATATGTAAGATATGAGAAGAAACTTTTTAATTCTCTGACTAAAGGGCTTACCAAGAGAGTAGTTCTTGACACATCAAAGGAAATTGGCTTAAAGCCTATGAGGTGAAGTATTCATGGTGGATACCACCATAGTGGTAAATGAAGACTTGAAAGAATTCACAAAGAGCACACAATTTTTTATTATAAAGAAATGGAGATACCCACATATACAATCTACACCTACACTGAGGTTCAAACCCTAGACCTCCGACTTAGGAGAGCAATCGGATACCAGTGGACCACAATTAATGTAACCCAAGTGTACAAGTCAAATCCATAGCCCTATTCAGAATTGGACCATATTATTCTTTTTAATCTTTCCTAATTTCATTGTGATGCACTCAAACAAAAATAAATTAAAAGAGGAAACCAACAAAAGAATCAATTCCCAAAATCATAACGGCATCTTTTCTAATTTGGTTCACTGCTGAAAAAGAATTGAACGAAATGCATGCATGCCATATACACCACTCATTATTTTCGACTTCTCACCAACGATTTTGTCTTTGACTTTCTGTCGTTAAGCAAGTTAAAGGTTACCCGTTATTCTATACATAGACCGAATTTGATAAAATAGTTAACTTATTATTCAATTTTAACTTATTTGATTATTATTAACTATTTGACTTGGTTAAACAACCAATATAAGTATTTGATTAATTAGGTTTTTTGTAACAGCTTATTATTTCAAAACACTCAAATTCAAAAAGCTGCTCAAAGCAATTTTTTGGATCAGTTTTTTGAGAAAATCATTTTTCATGTAAATATGTAATCAACTATCAGCTAACAACTAATTTACCAAATATATTTTTACAATCAGCTAATGTTATCAATTAGTCAAACTCATTAGTACAATCAGTTAATAGCTATTTACCAAACATCCCATAATTAATGACGTTGTTTTAATTTGGACCGTAGTCCACAATCCACACAATAATTTGTCACAGATAAGTAACAGTCTCACACAAATGTGACCCTTGACAAATTACTATTTGAACCGAATTGACATTACCTTAATATTAAGAAAAAATGGGAAAGTTCTGGGAGTTAAATAAAATTTACTTTCCTAGAATAATAATAGGGAACCCAATTTTAAGAAAGGATAGGATCGGCGTGAAGAATTGAATATTCGGATGTGGTTGCATAAACAAATATTGTTGAATGGAGTTGGCTTAGATATTTTGGGGGGCCATGGAACAACTTGTCGTCTACAACTTGCTTGTGTGACTTGTTTCAACATGGGAATAATTATGCAAAATTATTTCATTTTATTTGTTATTTTCTTGTGTCGTCTTGTACTATACTATACCACCAACTTACCAAGTTAAAGCACCCACAGAGTGTTCACACGGGTTTAACTCACTAATTTAATAAATAATATTTAAAAGAAGAAATTAACGTTTAAATTTTGATAGTAACAATGTAAGAATTATGTTCAAAAGGATAGATTTTTTTGTACACCGATATTTAATTATTTACTGAGCTATTGAATAATTATGATTTATATTTTCTCAAATATTTTATCAGATTAAAATGTAAGGACGTTTGGGGTTGAAGATTCCATTTTTGGGAGAAGAAAAGCACCCGTAGAGCATGCTATATTTTAAACAAATCCTGCCAATCATGTCCCCATTTGAACTTTAAAAACACAGACAAATAAAAAATAAAAAATAAAGAAATAAAAGTCAAGTGGCTGACAACATCGTATTCCACTAAGCTAGCTAGGTAGCTACTAGAGTAGATATACATACAACACTTCTGATCTAAAGTGGTTTCGTGGATACTTCATATATATCTCAAATGATGCAAGGACATTTGGTTAGCTGAAATTTTTTTATTTTATCTTTCAAGGAGTTAAAATTTTTAAAAGTGAAAACATTTGAATTATGTTTTATTTGGCTCATTGATTTTTTTTTTTTTTTTTGAAAGGAACTTTGAATTCCTCAAAAATATGAAGAGTTTATTTTGATTATCTTAAGTATTTTTTTTCGATTGTATTTAAGAACAATGTTCAGTCTGACGAAATTATCCTCATATGACTTAAATGTATTGAACATAGTTTGGAGATGAAAGTTATCAAATAATGTTTATTTAAATATTTATATAATATTTATTATATTATTATAATAAATTATTGTATATAATTATAATACTTTGATTTAATTTTTTAAATTTGTAATATTTTAAATTATAAATTACTAGTATTTTATTATCATTATTATTGTATAGGAACATATTAATATTTATACTTATTATTATCTTTATACTTATTATCCTTTGCAATTCCAAACCCAACTAATCAATAAAATTAATATTTTCAATACTTTCTTTTCTACCAATCAAACAATTGAATCAATATTCTCAATAATTTTTTCATGAAATTTAAATTCCATTCCTCTGAATTATTTTTCACAGAACAATCAGATTAAAATACTTAATTTAGATTCATACATCTTCACATGATTTTAGTTGTCAAGTTATTATTGTGTAGTTAATTTTGTATCTTTATTTTCTTTTTTGTCAATTTTAATTAACTATATTTTTAATGTCTCAATCAGTTTAATCATTTTTATTACGTTGACGATGCTAATAGTTCATCCAAACAAACTCTTTTTATGACCCAACTCTTTACTGCTACATATTCATTTTAACACGTTACTGCAAATATTTTTTTAATTTTTTTTTTTTAAAGAATCATGGGTGCATTAATTTATTTTGATATAAATGATCTATTTCTTTAAAAAATGATCTAAAATAAAGAATGCATTTACTTGTATAACTGAAAACAGAAAAAGTAGAGAGTGTATGTGCATGCAATCTAAAAATTTCAAATATTAGATGAGTAAGGTACTGAGCTGATAGATGAGTATTAAAAAAAAAAGTTTACAGAGTGGTTTGAGGGCGATTTGCAACTATCTATGGAGAAGATAGCTAATAAAGAAAATGCTAGTATATATAGGTATCTTCTATTTCACATTTGGGGTGTTTGGTAAACAGCTGTTAGGTGATTGAGTTAGTGGGTTTGACTAGTTGATAGCATTAGCTGATTGTAGATGTTTAGTAAATTAGCTGTTAGTTTATAAGTGATTATATGCAAAATGACTTTTTCAAAAATTTATTTTAAAAAAAAAAAAAAAACTACTTTAAGCAGCTTTTTGAATTTTAGCGTTTTGAAACAATAAGCTGTTACAAAATGTTAATTAATCAAATACATATATTGGTTGTTTAACCAAGTTAAACAGCTAATAATGGTCAAATAAATCAAAATTACTAATAATCTTACTATGTTACCAAACAGGGCCAATTGTGTTTGTCATAAGCTTGTTAAAGAAGAATTGAAGTTATCAAGCAAATTATGTCGTGCATCCGTATGCACCATAAATGACGTCGTTTTATTAAAAACGCGCGTCTTACTTTAAAAAAAAAAAAAAATCAGTTTCGATTCCTAGCAACAACATTATATTGTGTATAATTTGAACTAAAATTCCAGAATTGATGAACTAAAATTCCAGAATCTATGAACTAAAATTCCAGAATCTATGAACTAAAATTCCATAATGAATGAACTAAAAATCCATAATGAATGAACTAAATATCCAGCATGAATGAAAAAAAAATTAGTTTCGATTCATGTCTAAATATCCATAATCAATGAACTAAAATTTCAGAATCTATGAACAAAAATTCCAGAATCTATGAACAAAAATTCCAGAATCTATGAACAGCATAATGCTGTTGAGAAGAATCGAAACTGAATTTTTTTTAAAAGTGGGATGCGCGTTTTTAATAAAACGACGTCGTTTTTGAATCCATATGCACCCTGATGCACAACATAACGATCCAAGTTATCACTGACTCATAGGGATAGAGACGTAAATTTTTTTTGCGGATTGATTGGTGACACACACAAATTGATCGAGTTGGTTATCCTCGTTCCTCAACACTCCTCTTGTTGCTATTCAACATATCCAGATAAGTTGAGTGTGTTGGAGTGGCTTGAACACATTTTTTGTAATAATCTTTGTTTTTTGTTTGCCTTTCCCCAAGTATAAAAGAGACTCATTAATATTCAATAAATATAATTACAATAACTAATAATATAATCCTTGAATAAATAGAAATTAAATGTCTTTTATGTAGCTAGAGACCAAGACAACACTTCTTTTTTTTTTTTTTTTTTTTTTTTTAAGGAAGAAAGAACTTTATTAAATTAAAGCTATCAAGATAACACTTGATAGTTTTTAATTTGTCAACATTAAAAAATATTGGGATAAAAGGTCAAATAAACCCTTAAACTATTAAAGAAAGGTAATTAAATTCTCAAACAAGAAAAAACTCCAATCCAATTAGACACCTGAACTAGGAAAAAGTACAATTAATCCCATTTGACATGTTATTGTAAGTAACCTCTAAGTTTAAGGTAATTGGAATGCCACATCAATATTCTTGATGACTTGGATGCCCAATAATAATAATAATAATAATAATAATAATAATAATAATAATAATAATAATAATATTCACATTAACCTCAAGCTCGATAGAGCTCAAAAATTTAGACTCAAACTCAATTTAGTTTGATTAGCACAAATTTAAACTTGATAATTGATTACTTAACAAGTAACGATCTTGAGCTCGAATTTAAATTCGATAATCAATTACTTAACAAATGACGATCTTGAGCTCAACTAAAGTTTAAATTTGACAGAAATATATATATATTGAATTAAACATTACTGAAAAGCTGGCGAGTAGCTTTAAGTACTTTAATTCATTTACACCCTAATAATGAAGAATGGTAGTCGATTTGGATTAAAAAAAAAAAAAAAAAAATTGACAGTTTTATTAGGCAACGATTGATTAGTACGATGAGTGAGTTTTTTTTTGTTAACCCACTACACTGCACATTATACAATATTTATTGTACCAAACTGATTAATGGTTTAAGGTTGACTTTGCAAAAGGAAATTCCGTAATGATAATACGTTGAAGGTAGCGTTGACATTGTGAGTGGAATATTGGATCAAACTAGCTTTAATTTGTGAAAGTTGATTGCAACATAAAGCCAAATAGACTACCTTAAGTGGAGAAAACACGTTTATCCGATGTGACCACCTGCATATACCTAGTTATTTGTTAACAATAATTTATCTACATTATATATCTTCAAATATT
Organism: Ipomoea nil; assembly: GCF_001879475.1. NCBI lineage: Eukaryota > Viridiplantae > Streptophyta > Magnoliopsida > Solanales > Convolvulaceae > Ipomoea > Ipomoea nil. The sequence goes on from NW_017618711.1 coordinate 4,205,921, forward strand.
CAATACGATGGTTAAGAATAAAACTTACAAAGTTACAAGTTTGACTTTTAATAAAAATGATTTATTAGTTGGCTTTTTTTATTTGAATCGATAATTAAATATGAGAAAATTGAGTTGGTTTATCTTTTAATAGTTATTTGTCGGCTAGAATCATAAGACGGGATTTACCAAATGCATACTTTTAGGTAATGGTTGCGGGATTTTCTCATCACTCAAAAATAAAAGAATTAAATTACGTACATAAACGAGGCAAACGTCTTAAAATTAGAGGTTTTATTTAGTTTGGCAAAAAGCTAAGGGTTTTTATTTACAAAAAAAATACTCCTCAAAATTTTCAATCATAGTAAAACCAATCAAAGACGTTTGATACTTACACTTTTTTTAAAATCAATTGGCCTTGTCCCGAAGGTACTAGAAGCTTTATTTGAAGCGTCAATTTCCAAAGACAATGAATTCAATGTAAATATTTTAGCAAACTTGAACCAAAGCGAACATTTTGAGTTTTTACGTGAAGTGTTAGGCAGAATAATTTGAGAGATTGAGAGAATTTCATAGGAGTATAAAATCAAAATTTTGAAGGTGTTAAAAGTTATAAAATATTCTGTCTAACACAAGGTATTTATAAGATAATGGAATTTATTAGCATTTATGCGTTCAAAATTGAATTTAAAATTCAAACGTGTAACTAAAGAATTGAGTCCCGTACAAAATTCTCCTTTGAAGCGATCCCGCTTCTCTTTCACATAGGCAATTCTTTTCTCAAGTATCCTGCATGGCTGCATACTTTACTCTTGTCCACTGATATTTAGAATCATTTAAGCATGCTTACATGCTAACATTGTGCGGGAGTCGTTGTTTCAACGAGGAGTGGATAGGAGTTTGAGAGACCCACATTGACCACGCTTCATTCTATAATTTAGTTATCCCTTTTGAACTTAGGTGCTAGCTAGGTTGTGCAGTTTAGAAATTTTATTCCAAGGGCTTTAGTCTCATTCTTCATGACAACTTCTTTATTACATCTCTACTTAACCCATTGGTTAGCAAATCAATTATATTATACTTTGACTTCACATAGTCATCAAATAACACCCGTTGTAAGAAGTTGTTTATGTTATTATGTCTACAACATATATGTCTAAACTTATCATTACACATATTACTCTGTACGTATTCTTTAATTTGCAGTTTGACTATCACAATGTATACAAATTAGAGGTACATGTTTTCCCAAATTGGAATATTTTGTAAAAAGTGGCATAGCCAATAAGCATTTTCACTAATATCAGCTTAGATTTCATCGTGGATCTAGCTATCACGATTTGTTTCAAGGATTTCTATTCAACGGTTGCACTAGCTAACATGAACACATAGCTACTTGTGGACTTAGAGTCCTTAATATCTAATATCCAGTAAGCGCTTATATACCCTTCAAGTACAACCAGATATCTGATATAATGCATCTTAAGGATTTCTATTCAACGGTTGCACTAGCTAACATGAACACATAGCTACTTGTGGACTTAAGAGTCCTTAATATCTAATATCCAGTAAGCGCCTATATACCCTTCAAGTACAACCAGATATCTGATATAATGCATCTTAAGGTCGTGAGCATACCTTAAGTATCTCATCACCCTTACAATTGCCTTCCAGTGGTCATCACTAGGTTACTAGTACATTTACTAAGTTTACAAACCGCAAAAGGCAATACTTGATCTAGTACAACTCATTAGATTCATTACACTCCTAACAATCCTAGAGTATTCTACTTGAGAAATACACTATCCTCGATTTTTGAATAGATGTATGTTAGTATCTAACGGTGTCGTGCTAACTTTTTATTATCCTTGTTAAATTTCTAAAGGATTTTACCAATACAATGACCACATAAGATTATCATGTTTTGTTTTAATGAATATTATCCCAATGATTAAATCCACCTTACCCATATCAACCATATCAAAATTTGAATTTAACATGTTTTTGGTAGATTTCGTCAGTTGATCGTTACTACCAACGATGAGTATGTTATCTACATATAAACATAGAATGACATAGCCCCTTATTGTGTCTTTCACTTAGACACAATTGTCACTCTCCTTTATTTTAAACCCATTGATCATCATTACATGATCAATTTTTTAGTGACATTGCTTTGGTGCTTATTTCAAACAGCACGGTGATTTAACCAAATTGAAAACTTCTTTATCTTGCCATGGAATTATAAAACCCTCAAGTTGTTTTATATAAATTTCTTCATCTAATTCACCATTTTAAAAAGATGTTTTCACATCCATTTGATATGATGAACTTTCAAGTTCCACAATGTTGCAATGGATCCTAAGATTTACAATCCGAAGGAAGATAAACAAGTTTTCAAGTATGATTTTGTAAAATAGAATCAACTTTCTTTTTATAACATCTTTCCACATTGGCCCTTCAGTAGTAGTCACGACTTATACATAAGTTTGTTGCTCATTTTCTAATAAAAAGTTAGAGTATTAAACTCATAGTCTAACAAATATGCTAGAAAATCTGCACTAAAAGATTTTTTAATCATAGCTCATTTGTTGCGTCTAGGCTCGAGTTCGGATTTAGTTTTTAGAAGTCCCACCCCACTTTCATTATTCATTGCCTCGTTGAATGTCGTTTATTGAATCTACATGAAAATTCATATTCAAAGAATGATGCATTTTTTTATTCAATAATCATATATGTTTTATGTATGTTCAGGTTATGGGCATTGTACACAAAATGGATACAGACTAATGTTATGTGCATATCCAATAAAAATAAAGTACATAATTTTAGGACCTATTTCTAATTTCTTTGGTGTTTGCATCACTACTTTTTGCAAGACACGTATACATTTTCAAGTATTGGTAGGACGATCCCCTTTCTTTCCACAACTCGTAAGGAGTCTTATCAAGTGTTTTGTTGAGTAATAACTTATATAAAAGGTAATTACTTGACAAAATAGTCTTACTCCACATATTTTAGGGCAAACATGAACTTATCAACACTGCATTAATCATCTCTTTCAATATGTGATTTTTATGTTGAGTTTTTTCCCAAAATGGTCCCTCGACTATCGCTTATTCTCAATTTTGCATTTCGACTTTTAATTGCACCCAATGTGGTCCCTTGACTTTTAAAAACTTCCCCAAATTGATCCTCCGTTAGAAATTCCATCTATTGAGTGTTAAAATGAAGGGCATTTTCGTCCATTCACCTATTATATGCCTAATATACTCTGAAAAATAGTCAAGGGACCATTTTGGGAATAGTCGAGGGATCATTTTGAGAAAAACTCATTTATTTATTTCCATTTTTTTAACACTATCAAATTAGAATTTCTATACATTTTTTTCTTACAAATATAAATAGTTAAAATCCACAATCAAATCTCAAAATTTTAAACGTTCTCTACGATTTTTTTTCCTTTTGTCTAAACGTACAAATTTTTCCCCTATCCCTATCAAATTTTACAATAAATTTCGTAACATTCATAAATACTCATATACTTTTTATTTTTATCTTTTTATGTTTATATATATATATATATATATATATATATATATATATATATATATATATATATATATATATATATATATATATAATCATAATAAAACTTCAAAAGACAATCAATCACTATGTATTACATTAAATATTATTTTTATAGTTAAAATAAAATTATATTTTTTTACGTACTTTGGTAAACAAGTTTAACTTTCAAATTTAAGTTTATTAACATTCATATATAAAATACAAACAAACTTCAAAATGACAAGAACTTGTAATATTGGTAAATGATGAGACTTTATGTTTAGAATTGTTTGTTTTGTGCTAATTATTTTTGCATTTGGTTTATTTTACTTGTCCTTTAAGACATAAAATTGATAGCCATAGTTCTAGACTCTCTTTAGCATGATGTACTTCTGGGTAGATAGGCATTTGGAAATGGTAGCTATGATTTGTACTAACTTTGGAATGAAACTAATGGCCTTACAGGCTAAGTTAAGCAACTTTCCAAAAATATTTTCTAAGATTTTGTCATTGACTGAGAAGTGACGCGTACTTCTCAGTTCGAAGAAGTGCCAGAGCATAGCAATTGATTGTAAAAATAATAATTTTATTTTCAAAAGGCATAGTGACCGAGAAGTGAAGCGTACATTTTGGGTGTCTAAACTGATAAAAATAGTAATGTTTATTTTCAATGGTAAAAATAATATTTAATATGATACATAGTGATTGATTGTCTATTGAAGTTTTAGTGTGTGTGTGTGTGTGTGTGTGTGTGTGTGTGTGTGAACATAAAAAGTATATGAGTATTATATTTTTGAAATTTACAGAACTTATTGTAAAACTTGATAGGATTAGAGGAAAAGTTTGTATGTTTAGACAGAAGGAACAAATTTGTATAGAAAGTTTAAAATTTTGAGGTTTGATTGTGGATTTTAACTATTTATATTTGTAAAAAAAAAAAAAAGTATAGAAACTCTAATTTGATAGTCTTACAAAAATGGAAATAAACAAAAATGAAATAAATAAATGAGTTTTTCTCAAAATGATCCCTCGACTATTTCCAAAATGGTCCCCCTGACTATTTTTCAGAGTATATTAGGCATATAATAGGTAAATGGACGAAAATAACCTTCATTTTAACACTCAATAGACGGAATTTCTAACGGAGGACCAATTTGGGGGAGTTTTTAAAAGTCAAGGGACCACATTGGGTGCAATTAAAAGTTGAAATGCAAAATTGAGAATGAGCAATAGTCGAGGGATCATTTTGGGAAAAAACTCTTTTTATGTTCAACAACACTGTTTGATTTAGGTGAATACAGTGTCATACGCTCATTTACGATACAATTTTGTGCGCATTAATCACCAAATGGTGTTTCATACTAATCACATCAATCACTTCAAACTGTCTTAATCTTTCTATTATGTTGGTTTTTCCACTTCATTCTTATAAAGAATGAATATATCCACTTCTTCTTATTTGCTCTTAAGCAAATAAGCATAGCAATATCGTGTGCTATCATAAATAAAATTAATAAAATATTTATTACCATCACATATTTGTATTGATTTAAAATCATATACATCATTATGGATTCATTCAAGTGATTTGTTTTTCTTTCAATTGATTTAGAAGGAGTTCCCATTAATTTTGTCTCAACATAAATCCCACATTAGTATCCCACATTAGTGATTAATGTTTATTTGGAACACAAGAATATGGTCAATATTAATTAATATACGTATATAATTAAAATTAATGTGCCATAATCTACCATGCCACAAATTAGAATACTCAAGAAAGTGTGCAAAATAATTATTAATACAATTATTAATAACATTTATTACATTGAGCTTAAACAACCCATCAAGTATATAATATTGACTTCATACATTCCAGACTTAGACAAAACGATCTTATTTGACTCAAAACCATATGAAACATGTGCTTATTCAATAGTTAACCAGAAACAAAGTTCTTGCACATTTCTGGTATGTACAGTACGTTGTTCAAACTAAACTCCTTCCAGAGGTCATCTGATATGTATCGGGTTGCACTGATCTTAATGAACCATTTTCTTTTTTTTTTTTTTTTTTTTTTTTTTTTGCTCGAACCAACTAAAATTTTCTTGATCATCATAGGAGAGGTGATGATCTCATCCTCTTTCTTATTGGTTTCCACCATGTTGGCTTGAGAAGATTAATTCTTCTTCTTCGTTGCTTTGCAATTAGAAGACTTACGACAATCTTGCCCAATTGAAGCATTTTTCATGAAACTTGTTCTTGGAAACACCATCTTTAAGACTAAGTTTTTAATTCACTTTTCCTTTTTGGTATTCTTGGAGGTTTTACTGTGCTCCAATATGTTGGCAATTGCGCCACCGGAGATGAAAATTTTCCAATCACTTTTCTTGTTATCCTCAATTTTGACACAAAGGATCGACTGCTCTAGATTCATCTAGCTCTCCTTTCGCTTATGCTTTAGGTACGTAGTTCTTGAAATCCTTCCACTCTAGAGGCAACAAGTGGATAATCAATACTACTTGGCTTCACTCACAACCATTCATTTGTCTTATATCTCATTCAAAATCATATGATTGGTTATCTTCACCTAACTTAGGACAATCTTGGAATCCACCATCTTGTAATCAAGGAATCGGCCGATGAAATTTTTCTTTACCCCCTACGTATTCATTCTTATACTTCCGGCCTAAGGATTCATATAGCTTCTTAGTTGTCTTCAATTTGTAATACACATTATGCATCCCAGTGAGTCAAGTAGCCCGTTCAAAAAGTAGTTTCGACATAGGAAGTCAGAATGTTTCTAAATTTCCACTGCGCTAATGGTCTCCACATCAGACACATATTCCTTCACATTAGGAACCATCTCAGTCAAGAACCTCGCAAGCCTAAGAGTCATGAGATAGAACATCTTTTCAAATTTTACACATTGAATTTCTCCTACCTTTCAGCTAAGCTGCTTGGTACTGTCAAGTACCTTTGTGTGCCCACATTCGTTGGAGTATCGACGTTTGACTATGCAACTTGTACAACAAACCTATCATTTCCATTATTGCCACTGTTGTTGTCAAACATGAACATTGGTGAAATTTATTTTGATAGATTGATTTAAGCTTGTAGTTCACTAGAGGAGATTTTTATTTACAAAAAACAATTCCCATATTTTATAGTCACGATAAGACCATTCAAAGGCATGTGACACTCACACTTTCTTTAAAACTGATTGAATTTTTCCAATGGTGCTATGACCATTGAAGTGTTGATTTCCTAAGTTACAATGGATTCTACGTAAATATTTGAGCATTCAAATATAAACGTGAAATTGAACCAAAGTGAACGCTTTGCATTTTTATGTAAAATGTTTGACAGAATAAATTAAGAGAGTTGAGAGAATTTCGTAAGAGTAGAAAATTAGAATTTTAAAGTTGTTAAAAGTTCTAATACATTTTGTCAAACACAAGATAATTATAGAAGAATAAAATTTAATAGTATTCATGATATTCAAAATTGACTTTAAATTCAAACGTGTAACTCATATAATTGACAAATTAATAATAATTAATATGATGTTATAAAGTCAATTCGTAGATAAAATCATAATTAATTCTAAAACTTATCATAATTAATAACTCACATTTCTAGAGCGTTTCAAGTAATAGAGGAGATATAACAACCCAAGTTTTAAGAACAGTAAGAGTGCTACCACACAACAGTTGTTTCGCAAACTTTTGTTACTCCACACCAAAAAAAATGGTAATATATTAGTTGTATGTACTATGCGTGAAAGAGAGCCTTTATACTACGCAATTCAAACTTTTTAAAAAGGTGATGTCTATTTATACTAGTGCAAATCCGTATATATTTTCTAATGTGAAACAAAGACTACTTAAAAACTTATCAACTCAAATAGGCACATGTTGAAAATCAATTAATCATTCAACCATTATATATATCAAATTTATCATTCTCAACTGGGAGATTCCGAATCTACTTTGACCTTACCCAAATAAAGAGTGGACCAAACTCAAAATTATACTTCAAAATGACCACTTTAAATGCCATTTTAACTAATTTTTCTAACATTTTATTCAATCTTTTTTTTTTTTCTCTCAATCATAGCTTCATTCATACTTCTTTTTTTTTTTTTTTTTTTTTTTTTTTTTTTTTTTTACTTTAATTTGTTTTATTGCTTCTTACTATTCCACAAAGCCATATTTGTACCTACAAACACACAATACCATGTAGTAAACCTCCTATCACAAGGTGATCTAGCCTAGTCAACATCATAAAAGGCTTACATCTTAAGTGTCCCCGGTGTGCATATAACACTCCTTTCTCCAGGAGCAGTCTTTTAAGTACCTCACAACTCGAACAACTACCTCCCAATGAGTTTGCGTCGGGGTACTAATAATAAATTGACTCACTACACTAACTGCAAATGCAATATCAGGACGGGTAATGGTAAGATAATTGAGTTTAACTACCACCAACTACAAGTCTCACACCTTAATCTGTGGGCGTCTCACACGACTTTGAACCCAACAACCTAGTGTCAGCAAGCAAGTCTAACACATATTATACATATAGTATTATTTTAATTCAATTCTAGTTTCATTTGATAATATAAACACAATATGTGAGATGAGTTATTTAGTTTTATTTTATATATATTGTAATTTCATTTTGTTCTGAACACACTAAAAATACAGAATTTGTTAAATATAACGGTTGTCGTTTCTTTACTTAAAGAAACAATGTTATTATCGGAGTTGTGTGGACCATGGTTCACCGTATAACAATTGCGCAAATAAAAGCAAAGAGCGCACCCTTCAATCTTCATTGCATCAAGAACCACTACTTCGAACAATGTAATTCAAATGTGCCTTTTTAGTAAAACACAAATAGGCTTATTATTTAAATTTTTATTTTCTACCTACCCACAAAAATTTCTTGGTTTTGAATTACATATAACATAGGACTGAATTAATTTGAATACACTTGATTTTATTGTATGAAAATGACTTATATATTAAACATTGAAATTAATGTAACTATTATAGTTGAGGGAAATAGTATTTATATTTTAAATTTGATTCACAACTTACATGTGAATTGTGCTAATAATATTCAACCACTTTTCTGACACTTTTAATGTGAATATCTATTACTTAACCCTAATTTTTTATATGAAATTGTATCGTATATAATATAAGTTGTAACATGCAATATAACTTACACACTCATTGTCTAAATTAAGTAACTTCACTAAATGTTAAGTATTATTACAAATTGAACTTTTATTTTAGTAATTTTTTGCCTACGCATAAATGATCCTCATATTTTATTTGCAATTGCATTTTTATCCGCAGCCACCCATATAGAAACTCTTAAAAGGGGAAAGACCAAGAAAAAAAAAAAAAAAAAAAAACACCAACTTCATTTGAATTGTGACTAAAAGGTGATGACGAGACATATTTTTATTTATAAAAAAATAAAATTACATATTTATAAAATAATTTTCCACGGTTACTCGAATATGCATATTGGGTGAAACCCGACTAGTGATTATAGATGGCGAAGGACTGATAAAAAAAAATAATAGTAATAGTAATAATAAACTAGTATAGGTTATTCATACTGATCGGCTCAAACCAAAAAGACCAGTAAACAACTCTCACAATGAATCAAACTTGTAACTTTGTACATAGTTAACAAATTAACTGTCCAACTAACTTTGAACCTTATGAATATTATTTCGAGACATGTTGAACATATATATGCACACATAAAACAACCATAAATAAAAATTACTATTGATCCATAATTTATGAACAAAAAAAATTAATTTTATTTAATGAAATAAATTTAAATTTTATGTTATTAAAAAAAAAAAAAACGGAGTATCCAACAAAAAATTGGGTCGGACAAAAATATCTGGCCTAGAAACTTCATAGAAGTTGGTGAAGAAGATATTTATTAGAAGTGGTGAGGCTTTGCCCAATGAGCAGATAGCAATAGATATATATATGTGGGCGATACTCAATCACATACGTGGCTTAACCCACGCGCCAGATTTATATCTTCCTGATCCTTGGATCTGCCCACCTTTTCCCCATTTTACCCCCTCCTTCTTCTGGCCCCACATCATATTATCATCATCATCATCATCACATTTCACCACATACATGCTGGGATTTTACTAATTTCAAACCTTTCCATTTTTCATTTACTACTTGCTAGATGCTTGTAATTAAAATTAAAAACCAACATAAAAGACAATCAAGATATGTTTTTTCCGTCTCATTCTATATGTTTGATTCAGTTAATGAGATTTAACTGAAATTATTTATAATTTTATTTTTATGATATTAAATTTAATGTTAATGCATAAAATTTATATATTTACAAACTACACAAAAAGTAGTATTAAATACAAAATATTAAATTTAAAATTATAACAAAAAATATTAAATAAAAAAAAGAGGTGAATTGACTAATTAATAGTAAATATGACAAGTAAAATGAAACAAAATTAATAACATTTTAACATAACAATTGAGAATTATAAATATAAATTAAATATGAATAATTTTTATGTGAAACGTGTAATAATTTTTAGTTAAAATATATTTAAATTTATAGTATAGAGACTTTCTCTCGCGTGCAGGTGATGAGGTGTGCAAATCAAATCTCAAAAAAGATTGGACTCATGGGCACTTGCAACCCGGGTGTGCCAAATGTTCATCCAAAATTTAACATCTCAGATAAGTTAAGGTATTCAATTTTGAATACTATGAATGCGGTTCATTCAAAAATTGATAGTACAAACAAGCTAAGTTCTTCAATTTTGAATGTCATGAATGGAGTTCATTCAAAAATTGGTAGCCCATACAAATCTTCTAGTTATATATGTTATTTGTTTGAAATAATGTTTTATACTACGAATTTTTTTTGAGTTTTTTATTTTTATTTTTTATCTTGCACTACTCTTTGAAAGCTCTTTGCCAACTTCTCTAAAAATTTGCATCTTCCCTTTGTTCATGTTTGCCATACAAAATATTTGAGTGCTCAAATATTTTGTTGTAATCTATTGTATATTGGAAAACTACGCTTCAATACTTCTAATACTATTGAAATGAAGCGAATTAAAAATCACACATTTTGGATTAACTGTTTACCAAATCTTTTTTTAACGAATTGTATTTGAAATTATTGTCAAAATTCCATACAATATCAACTTTCTATAGCCGGTGCGATAGAAAAAAAAAAAATGAAAAAGAACCAACATACGGAGTATTAAAAATTATTTTTAAAAATGACAAAAAGAATTGGTCTTTAAAATTTTTTTAAGAATGGACCTATTACAAAGTTAGATATATTCATAAAAATGAATATGTGTAGAATGGATGAAAACTAAATTCAAGAATGACCAACTTGGATTGCTTACTTATGATGTGTCTCCTAGGTCTTAAGGAATTCAACATATGCTTTTGGCCCAGCGTTGTCTAATTTGGATTATAATTTATAAGAGTGATATTCCATTTTCCATTTAATTTATTTTTCTATGTAAATACCCAATTTTAAACTTTTTTTACATAACAAAGACAAATGTGGATCATGTCTAATGGATGTGTGCATATATATAGAAATTTTTGTGCATTATTAATGAATGAGTTCACAATTTGAGTGCAAACAAAACCAACATGAGTACACACCTTTAAAACTTCAGCTCACACAATACGAAAGTGCACATACAATAGCACAGGTGTGCACATATGAACCCAATGACAAAAACAACAGACAACGGCTTGGCATAAATGACGACATGTACACTAACAAATCAACAGCGCATACGATGTCTGATTTAGTGCACACTACAAAACCAACATCAATGCACTGAAATACAATGTACACATACCGCATACCTTAGCCCCCAAATGCACACATTTACAGATATACACGAATCTATACTAGAATGCACACTAATGAAACATGAAGTGCAGAGTATGGAATTGGAAGTATACAATCCTACCAAAAATATACTTCCTAAAAGCATGCATATAACATCCATAAATAATAATATCAGAATTCTAAATGCACACAAAATTTACTAAGTCACCCATACATAAATATAGAGTAAATACCCAAAATGGTCCCTCAATTATAGATAAATTCACAAATTGGTCCTCGACTTTCAATTTCAACCAATTAAGTCCTTAACTTTGTAATTTTAACCCAATTTGGTCCTATGTCTATTTGACCGTTTGTTAACTGTGATTTTTGAGGATATATATGTAATTTCATGGTCCATCGTCAGTTTTTTAAGGTTCTAGTTGCATTTCCAGACTGCACTGTTACATTTGAATCCACTGTCGAAAGCAATCTACCAAATCCGATCGCCTTTCTTCGTCCTCCCTTTGGATTCAATGTAGTTGAGTTCGTACCAGAGCGAAGAAGACGACGTGTTTCCGAACTAGTGCAACGTCATCCTGGAGGCCTCCACGTGCTCCGACGAGAGCTGAAGGTTCTGCTGGAGATCGTCTATCACAGTCAACAAACGGTCAAATAGATGGAGGACCAAATCGTGTCAAAATTACAAAGTTAAAGACTTAATTGGTTGAAATTGAAAATCGAGGACCAATTTGTGAATTTAGCTATAGTCGAGGGACCATTTTGGGTATTTACTCATAAATATATGTAAATAAATAATCTAACAAATCTAAAACACACACACACACACACACTCAGGTGCGAACGTGGGGTAAGATGAGAGTCATTGATCTTGTCATGATTAGGATTAACAAGGATTTTTAAAAATAAAACGCGGTGGCAATTTGGTCTTTTTGCATCTAGGTCAAATTTAAGGCGCGCGATTTTTGTGTTGTATGCTTAAGATGCGTCAGTTGTTGGTGAAACCTAAGTGTGTCGATCTAAAGCTTTAGGTGAGTGGTTTTCCTTCTTAAGGTGCGTTGTTTTCCTTCTTTAAGGTGGTCATTTTTTACAATTTGTTTTTTTAATTGAGGATGCACTTTTTTTTTTTTTTTGCAGTCCCAAAACACAATCACGATCCTTTTCTAATCATGTTTCAGCAATCAAAATAGAGATCAAAAGAAGTAAAATTGCTTATGAGTGGCCAGTAACAAATCCTGAACAATGCCTTTTAAAAAAATTCATTGATTTGTGCCGTTTGTCTAAATTTGATCGACATCTCAAATTAAACCGCATGTTCGCAGAGCAAGTTTACGCATCAGATCTCATATATATATATATATATATATATATATATATATATATATATATATATATATAAAAGAGCGCTCATATGCGGCGGGGTCTTACGGTGCGACGGTGCGGTCAAATTTCAGAATACACCAACAGTGTTAACAATATGCACCAACAGTGTAATAAAAACACACCCCAATGAAATGTAATAAAACATCACAAAATACACCACAGACTCAAAAAAACACACCATATAACTCACCACCCCCAATGGTGTATTTCTGAACAGTGTATGGTGTTTTACTCACACCTAATGGTGTGTGTTTGGTGATGCAGGGCTCTGTTTACTCTGTTTTGTGTGGTGTATTTCCTAACGTTGATGGTGCATATTTGATGAACTATTGGTGTTGCCGCACCGTAAGAAATAATCGCACCGTAAGACACTGCCGCACCGTAAGAAATAACCGCACCGTAAGACATTGCCGCACCTGAACCCGCCTATATATATATATATATATATATATATATATATATATATATATATATATATATATATATATATAGGCATCCATATCAGGCTCTCAATACCAATGGAAAAGTATCCTCCTTTACTCTCTCTCTCCCTCATTGTGTTTGTTTGTTTGTTAAATCCTCCGCACTTAAAAAAAGAAAAAAAAAAAAAAAATGGCGCTCGGTTTTGAAGAAGATCACCGGGCTGGTTTGCTGTTTGCATTACAAGTACTCCGTATTATTATATTTTTATAGTTACTTTCTTCTTGCATTTGTTCACCTTCTACCCATACACCATGGCTGTTTTCTTTTTTTCTTTTTTTTTTTTTTTTTTTGTTTTGTTTTGTTTTTTTTCCCTGTTTTTCTTTTCTAAATTTATTTTATGACAAAAAAGTGTCCTGAAGTGAAACAAAAGTTATTAGTGTCAAGGTAGTGCGAATAAGATTATAACTTATAAGAATTATTAAATTCCACCTACCACCCTCTTGAAGCATGATTACACTTTTCAATTGGCCATTAATAAAGTTTCCAAAATTTTGCTTAAATATGATCCATATTTTTTAAAAAATTGAGTTAATTACATTTTTTGTTCTAGTCTAGATTTATACGTGTCATTCTATTTTTAGTCATTTTCTTTCAAAGCATCCCCTTTAGTCCTAGTATTATTGTGGCATAATCATTTTTTGTCCTTTATCAACAAAATCGTTTAAATTTTAATAAATACAAAGGGCATCTTAGTCTTCAAATAAGCATTTTTTTGAAAAAAAAAATTAAAAAATAAAAATATAGCGGGTCAACCCACTTTGTAATTTTTTTTTAAAGACCAAAAATGATCATGCCACAATAATACTAAAATCAAAATGTGAATGTTTTAATAAATTAAAAAAAAAAAGGACTAAAAGTGTATTACTACCTATAAATCTAGGACCAAAAAATGGAATTAATGGCGGTTTATATATGGTAATCAAAATTTGATTTTTTGCAATGCTAGCTCCTGACTACAATTTATCAATAATAAATCATTTCAATTGAATTAATGTTTATAATTTAGTTTTGGAATAAGGTCCAAATTGGCCCCTGAACGAAACGTGAAAGTGTAATTTGGTCCCTGAACGTAAAAGAAGTGCAATTACCCCCTCAACATCTCAAATATGTGCAATTTGACCTGATAGCAGGTTAACATTCCATCCAACCGGTTATATGATGATGTGTATGCTGACTTGGCATTTTTTTTTTAATTTCCTTTTATTTCCTTTTCTTCCATTCACCGTGTATTAAGGCAAAGCTTCAATAGAAATTCCCAAACCACGCATCAAAATTCCCAAACCTGCATCAGAAATTCCATTCATCGTGTACCTGCATCAGAAATTCCATTCACCGTGTACCTGCATCAGAAATTCCCAAACCACGCCCGTGAAAGCTATTAACTTGTTCGTTGTTAATATAACTATGTAAAATTGAATATTTTTTCATGAAATTTATCCTGCTTGTAATTTTGAGAGAAGATATCGATGGTGGAATATTACAACTGCTAGAGTTAGTTGTTTTGTAAAGAAGAAGACAAAAGAAGGAAATAAAAAAGAATGTCAAGTCATCTTTTCAAAAAAAAATGCTAAGCCATCATCCACGTCACACATGCAACCTGCTAGATGGGATGTTAACCTGCTATCAGGTCAAATTGCACATATTTGAGGTGTTGAGGTGGGTAATTACACTTTTTTTTTACGTTCAGAGACCTAATTGCACTTTCACGTTTCGTTCAGGGGCCAATTTGGACCTTATTCCTTTAGTTTTCAAGCTTATGCTTCAAAGTATAATTTGGACAACATATAAACAAGCTAAGTATTTTAAAGAATACCAAATTAAATAATAGAAAACACTTAATAACTTTTCCTCTAATGAAACTTTTTAAAGAATACCAAATTAAATAACAGAAAACACTTGATAACTTTTCCTCTAATGAAACTTTAGACATATATGCATACTGCAACTTTTCAAAAGAAGGCACATATTCTCTCTCAATTCTATATTACACTTCTGTTTTGATCATCCCATTATGTTAAATATCTTTGTTTATTGTAGAAAAAATTTCCTTAATTGTTGTGTAGTCAAACGTGTTGAGCATCCAATTCTATTCCGATCTATATTGGTGGATTCAAAACTAGCTTTTGCAGATTATAAATCCCCACAGAACATTCTAGAACTAAGGATACGTAGACAACTTTAATTTCATCATACCAAATATGCATTAATGACTTAGCTTAATGTCCATATCTACCTTCTCAAAATCATTAATTAAGAAAGCCCACAATAAAATTAGAGTGGTTAAAATAGTGAAGTGAAATTAAAACAGTTCACATCAATTACATTATTTTTATCACTTATTTGGGTACCGATAAAATGTCACGAGTTATTGGTTTATAATGCTTTGTCATCTTTGAGGTCCTATCCAACACCAATATAGTTAGTCTCAGTGTGTGATTTTAGTTAAATGGTTGACAAAATTTATGGTTAAAAAAATTATATTATTTTTATAAAAAATTGTACCCATTTAATTGAAATTTTTGTGGTAAGAGTAATGGAATGTTTTAAATCACTCTCATTGTAATTTACCCAAGAGTGACTCTCCTAGTCTCCGGATCCTTATCTATGAGATGGGTCGGGTCAATATGGAGGTAAAGCTCTTTTCTGTGGCGTTATGCTGGTGCATATGGAAACACCGTAATGAGATTGTTTGGAATAATGCAGTCTGGCACGCGGAGAGGGTTATGGTTATGGTTATGGTTATGGTGTATGTCTAACCTTTGCATGAATGGAAGGAGATGATGGATTTGAGTAACTCCCATCTCTGCCCCTGCGGTGATAGCCTCCTCGTTTGGGTTAGACGATGAAATAATTGTGCACGTCGACGTGGTTATCTTCCCGGAACAAGGTACGACTTCATTTGGCTGTATCATTCAGGAGAATAATGGTGATGTGGTGGCTGCTTTGAATGGCCCAATAAAGTGTTTAAATGACCCTCATCTTGCAGAGGTGTTAGCTGTCAAGGAAGCTCTGTCTTGGTTCAAAAACAATGGATTTACAAAGGCGGCGATCTTTTCTGATTGTCGGTATGCAGGCTGCTCAATAGTTCAGTATCAGATTTATCTTACGCGGGCTGTGTACTACGAGAGTGCAAGATTCTTTTAACGACACTTTGAGACAGTGTCTTTCCAGTTTCTTTCTAGTTCAACGAACAAAGTCTCACCCATTAGTTAGAGCTTTTAGTTCTCAAACTGGTCCTATGAGTTGGTTGTCTTCTATTCCTACTTGTATTATATTGCACATTTCTTTGCTTAATATTATTGAAGTTTGGTTTTCAAAAAAAAAACAAATATTTTTTTATTCCTTATTAATATTACATTTTCCAGTATAAGTATTACATTTTCATATTAACCAGATGTATCTCACAGATAAGGATCCGTAAAACACTCTCAGACAAATTTTTACTTTTACCAAACAATATTTCAGTAGACTACTTTAATTGTTTACTTAAAGATAACATAAATTTCTTTTGATGTTGGTATTATGCTTCAATTGTATATAGTTAGATTTTTTTTTTTTTGTTTGATACAGACAAAAGAACACACAAAGATAACTACAAAATGTGTGGCATGACAACTCCAATATAGCCTGTCACCACTAATAGTTTAAGGTCATTCAAAAAATTATCAAAGAGATAAATATTAAATTGATTTAATTTCACGCACATTACCATTCATTCCACATAAAATTAGTTTAATTTCTTCGTGAATTAAAAAAAAAAAAAAAAAAAACCCTTGCATCCAATATAAAATTTATGGTTTAATTTGCCCATGGTATCACAAAACTTGATGGAACAATCTAGAAGAATGTAACACAAGGATATATTAAAAGTGTCCCCTTCGCACTAACTTTGAAAACAAAAAGCCACGAAAGTCGGCACGACTAGATGGGTTATTTTAATATTAAACCCTAATTAGCACGTCAAATCATCGTGATAATTACTCCGCATAGACCATAGTACTTTTACGAAGTCTAAATTCCATTAGCGTGGCAGGCTGAGCACCGTACACGTGCCGAGATGACATGGGTGGGCGGTTAACATCAGTAGTTGGGCCCCAGCCATAGACGAAGAGGACCAACCGGGAGCCGAAGGACTACTTTGGACGGTGGAGTGACGACAGCGGTTGAGACTTGAGACCATTAATTAGTGATCATTCTATTTCGTGGGATAGTTGCTAACTTCAACCTCAAGTGTTTCAAAGTTTTTGTTCCATCATATGCCTTTTCAACTTAATTGTCTCATATATATATATATATATATATATATATATATATATATATATATATAAAATTAGGTTCTGGTGCGGTTAGAGTGTTCAGGTGCGGTTGTGCGGTTTAATTTGGGTCATTCATCTCGCTTAAATCAACATCCAAGATTAACAAAATTAAAAAAAAAAAAAAATGCGGTGGCAATTTTGTAATTTTTGAATCTAGGTCAAAATTAATGTGAGCGGTACTGTGATTAATGTGCGTGAGTTTTGTATATAAGATGCGTGAGTCTTGTGCATAAGGTGCGTGAGTTTTGTGCATAATGTGCGTGGGTTGTGCTTAATGTGAGTAGTTGGTAAAACTTAAAGTGTGGACTTTTGTATTCAAGGTGCGTGACATTTGTTCTTAATGTGAGTGGAGTTTGTGTTTAATTTGCGTATGGTTTGTGCTTAATGTGTGTGAGGTTAGTGATCAATGTCAGTAATTGTTAAAACTTAAAGTTTGAGAGTTAATACTTAAAGTGCGTGGGTTTTGTGCTTAATGTGCGTGAGATTGTGTTTAATGTGCGTGGGTTTTGTACTTAATGTGCGTGAGTTTGTGCTTAATATCAGTAGTTGTTGAAACTTAAGGTCTGTGAATTAATACTTAAATGCGTGGGTTTTGTGCATAATGTGCATGATATTGTGCTTAATGTGCGTGGGTTTTGTACTTAATGTGCGTGAGTTTGTGCTTAAGATCTAACACTTAAAGGTGCTTGGCTTTCTTCCAGACACACGTTTTTTTTTTAAAAAAAAAAATTATTAATTTGAGCCGTTGATCTAGATTTGATCAACGGCTCAAATCTAATCGCACAACAGCACGGGAAGCTATACCTGCACATGAACCCTTCCCTATATATATATATATATATATATATATATATATATATATATATATAGTATGGTTCCAATGAGAACACTTGTTTAAGTGAGAACGTGAGAACAAATCGTGTGTATTCATTTAGCGTCCGTTTGGAAAGCAGGAAAATGACTTCTGGAAAATGATTTCTAGAAAATGAGTCATTTTCCGGAAAACATTTTCCTTTTTCAGTGTTTGGTTGCATTTGGAAAACTGTTTTGGTGTGTTTGGTTCATTTTCTAGAAAATGAGTAGAATGGTATAATTAAATATTTTAATTATTTTATTCTGAATTAAAAATTCATTTTTAAATCTTTAAAACAATATATATATATATATATATATATATATATATATATATATATATATATATATATATATATTATGGCTTCCGGCGGAACTGGTTTCCACCAGAAACCATACCCTATGGTTTTTGGCGGAACCCAGTTCCGCCAGAATTTTTTAAAAAAAAAAAAAGAAAAAAAAAAGAAAAAGAGAAGAGGCGGAAAATGACTTCCGCCCAAATTTGGCGGAAGTCATTTTCCGTCAAATTGGGCTCATTTTCCCCAGTCAACGGAAAATGTTTTCCGTTGACTGGATTTTCCAGGTGTAGCCAAACACCAAAAACCCGGAAAATGACTTCCAGAAGTCATTTTCCGGGTTTCCAAACACAGCCTTAATATTTTTTAATAGTCTAGATTAGATTAAGTGTGTGCGAACGCAAATTAAATGTGTGCAAACACACTTAATCACTTTTACACACATTTAATTCGCATTCGCACACACTTAATCTAATCTAGACCATTAAAAAATATTATATTGATACACACAATTTGTTCTTACGTTCTCACCTAAACAAGTGTTTTCATTGGAACCATAATATATATATATATATATATATATATATATATATATATATATATATATATATATATATATATATATATATATATATATATATATATATATATATATATATATAAGGTGAGAACCAATCTTAGCCTTCGAACTGAAGGATTGCACTGTTATGGCTCCAAGACATGCCTGGAGGACCTTGCAGTCAATCGTATTCAGGTGTGGTGCAATCATGTAGTAAGTATGTTGCAATCTTTCACAATTTGCAGGTTAATATTGGTTCTCACTTGATTATGGATATATATATATATATATATATATATATATATATATATATATATATATATATATATGACCGTTCAAGTGACAACATTTCTCTCCTGTAAAAGGTTTGGATACATCCACACCTTTCATCTTGAAAAATCAAAGGCTAAGATTTTTTATTTTATTAAAATTTGCAACCATTGCTAAATATTAGTTAATCCTCACTTTTTACAAGAGGACCCTTTTCCTACCGGGCTAATTGTCTTCATCTGTTTGGTTAGAAACATTTTTTGGTACGGTGGTCATTTGACAAAAAACAAAATTGGTGCTTTCAATTGAAATTGCACCAAACGAGTTTGGACACATTTGAATGATTAGAACTTATTTATATCTTTTGAATTTTGAAGTCGAATTTTCTTTTGAATGCCTTAAATTAAGATGGCTGTGAAAATTGACAATTGTTTTAATTTTCTTTTTCTCCAATAATATAAGTGGCATTAATTTATGAAAAATATTTGAGCTACAATTTTATTGAATTAGATTTTCAATTATTTTATACTACAAATCAATATAGAGTCTCTTCGTACATAGAAATGTACAAGATGTATAGTAGTGTTGGGGACCCGAAGCTGACCGAGTCTCTCGATTTCTCTCCTCGTGGCCTAGAGAGTATGAGCCGGCCTAAAGAGCATGGTTCATAGGGTTCAAGTGAGTGTTGTGCAATTCTTAATTAAGTTCACACTAAATGTTTTTTTATTGAAGTGAAATTAAACACACATTATTATCGAAATCTTTATAGTACATTGGTCGGTAGAAAATTAAATTAATTTTCATATATAATTTTTTTATAAAAAAAAAAAAAAAAAAAGATAATGAGTTGAAACAATCTCCATTTAAAATATTTTACAATATTGTCTTTTATTCTTCTTCCTAAAAGATTGAATCCCCAATCTCAAAGTCCCTCCACATCCCGACCCGACAGAGCATAAAAGAGGATGTAAATCATAGTAACTCAGTTGAACATAGAGGCTAAACTTTTATTTACTGCGTACAAGGAGCCCTTCAATATTGTCTTTTATAAAATTATACATTATACTTTGCAAGTTGTACTATCTCCTTATATATTGTACTTTTGTCAAAGTACAAAATATAACTTTGCAAATTACATCTCATTATAATCTAGAGTAGTTATACCTACAAGTCTATGATTAATTATTTATCCTCAAAATGTTTAAACCAAAAGCTACCATCAATCTCAACAAGTTTACTACTCATCTTTAGGTGTTTAGCGTGATGGTGATCTAAAATTCAAAAGTTTGGGGTTCTTCAAGCCCGTTAAACGAAGCACTGAGTAACAATTTTAGGCCCAATTCGTTTTTTGTCGATCATTATTGCATGGACCATGGCCCACACAATTGTATGGACTATAACTAAAAAATACATTTTTAATATATTAAAGGTACATTATTTATGTACGTAAGGTACAAATTTTGAAAGTACATTTTTAATATATTAAGGGTACATTATTTTATATAATGTACTTTCAGTACATAAATATTGTACCTTAAGTACAAAAATAATTTACTTTTAATATATTAAAAATGTACCTGATATTCATGGTCAACACAATTGTGTGGACCGTGGTCCATACAATAATTTGTCGGTTTTTGTGTAACATTGGCTTGCCGTATTCCGTGGAATCGTGTCCACCTTGCAAGGTGGACACGGTTCTATGTTCATAATTACTGAATTCTATATTCATAATTTTTGAACTTTATATTCACAATTATTGAATTCTATATTTACAATTACAGAACTCTATATTCATAATTACTGAACTATGTGTTCATAATTATAAAACTCTATAATCATAATTTTTGAACTTCATATTCACAATTATTGAACTCTATGTTGACAATTACAGAACTCTATGTTCATAATTATAGAATTCTATGTTCATAACTCTATGTTCATAATTATAGAACTCTATGTTCATAATTTTTGAATTTTATATTCACAATTATGACAGTTTTGAAACCGTGTCACCTTGTAAGGCAGATACAGTTCTACAACCTTGCAAGACAGACACGGTTCTACAGCATAATTTGCCTAAAAATTACGGAGTATTTTCTGCCTCTAAGGAGGCCCAATTCCCAAAAGAAACAGTGAGCAACTAAGCTATATCATCAATACTTATATTATGGACCAGGATCCACTTGTTGGTCCACCTTGCAAGGTGAACTCTGGTCCTAAATGACATATAAAGTGTGTATTTTTAGTATTGGAATTGTGAGCTTTTAGAATATAATTTGTGTTTCTAAGTAAAAACATATAACGGCTATAAAAGGAAATTTGTGAATACAATACATGGTCATCAAATCTTAATATGTTAATATTGTGTGACTGCAGTATTTGAAAGAAACTTGTGAATATAATACAAGGTAATTGTGTGTTTGCAGTATATACAAATTGTGAATTTTTAAAAAGTAATTGTGAACATTTAGATTCGGGTCCACAGAATAATTTGCGGGGTTAAGGCTTTTTGGCCTTTTTGGATTCTAGATGACTTTTGGGCCTTGATAGCATTTACGGCATTTTGCCTCTTTGTCTAGTTGGCCACTTTTCGGCGACAAATTATGTTGTGAGCACGTGCCCACCATGCATATGGTGCGCAAGAATCTATATGCATAATTTTTATACTGTAGATTCATAATTTCTAGAATCTTGGTGAACTAAAATTTATATTTTAGATTTCAATTGTTGAACCATGTTTTCACAAATCAGTGCAGTATAGAAATTATGGATCTAATGTATTTAAATTATGGATCCTACGATTTTCAAAAAAAAAAAAAATTATGGATCCTACGATTTTAGAAATTATTAATCTAAAATATAAATTTTAGTTCACCGAAAATCTAGAAATTATGTATCTACTGTATAGAAATTATGGATATAGATTCGTGCGCACCATGTAAGGTAGGCACGTGCTCACAGCATAACAATTGCTTTTCGGCGTGTTTGATGTGAGGCTTTGAATCTCTTTTGATTTTAATAAAATGACTATTTTTAAAAAAAAATGAAAGATATTACATTTTGAAAATTTTGATTCACAGTACATAAATATGAATGTGTGGATTTTGTGCTGATTTGGTGATTAATATGTGTGTGTAAACTGATGTCTAGGAAAGAATTAAGAATCAATTTCATCCGTTTACATATTCAGATTTAATAAATCATATGCAATTTTAAAAAACGATACGGTGACATTTACGTAAATAACTCAAATTTTGGTGCAAGTAACATGTGTTTAAAGTTCAAGTAACTGGTGCAAGTGTGCCAATAAAAAGTGCAAGTAATAAAATTACTTAAAAGTGCAACTATTTTTTCTAAATATTGCAAGTAATATAATTTACCGTTTTAACATTGGTGCACCTAATAATAACGTCTTCAACATTAGTACACTTAAAGATAACGTTTGGTGCAACTAATGATAACATTATATGCACTTAATATTGATGCTCAGTGTACATTATTTGTTGCACTTTTAACACATTTTACTTGCACTTTTAATACATTTTATTTGCACTTAAGTGCACTATATGAAACAACTACTTGCACTTTTAACACCCTTTACTTGCATTTCAAAGTTTAATTATTTACAAAAATGCCACCACATTTAAAAAATAATATTTTTTATCCGTTAAATCTAAACACGTGGGCGACTATGATTGGTTTTCAGTTTTCTCCCAAACACTTGGTTCTCACTTGATCCGTCTCATACACACACATCATTTCGCCGCGGCTTAAGACCGGAACCCAATCTGTATACACTTGATGGCTTCAACAATTACCTCCATTTGCATTCCGCGGCTACCCTTCACAAGAACAACGTCGTCGCAATTTAAGAGGCCGACAATCTCAGAGGCGAGCTCTTGAGCGTTCATAGCATGCAACACATTTAGCCCCCGAGAACTGCTAAAATTCTCGGCTGCTATCTCGAACCTCCTTCCAACAAGTGCAACCAAATCGAAACGGGCTTCATAACAATGCTTTATAACCATTTCGTGGAAAGTTATCTCTTTTGGCCCGAGTTCAAGCATGTCTCCTAGTATGGCAACTTTTTTACCTTCGCAGTGAATGCCGCTTAACAAGTCGATGGCGGCTCTCGTGCTAACCGGATTTGCGTTGTAAACATCGTTTATAATCTTCACGCCATTTTTTGCAACTTCGAGTTCTGACCTCCTGGCAATGGGCATGAAATTAGATAAGGCATTTCCCACTTGGGCAAGAGGGGCACCCAAGAAACTGGCCACTGCTGCAGCTGCACATGCATTCTGGGCCAAATGCAGGCCTGGACCTGAAACAACAAATTCAACCCTGCATATGCCAATAAAGACATTTTAGTGTCATCCCATACTTCTACACCGAAATATTATAATAACATCGAAGTCTGTGCTCTATCTCAACTAAAAGCCAGTTGGACCTTAGTCTCGGTTTGGCATGGGATTGGCTCTGATACCGAATTGAAGCATGTGTTGCATCTCAATTAAAAACCTAAGGTGATAGTTGAATTGCACATATATATTATGGCTCTGTTTGGTAAAATATTGGCCTATTGGCCAATTTTGGCTTATTTGACCACTATTAATTGTTTAATTTAGTTAAAATATCAATATAAATGTTTGGTTAATTAGCTTTTTGCAACTTCAAAAGGCTAAAATTCAAAAAGCTACTTCAAACAACTTTTTCAATTAGCTTTTTGAGAAAAGAAATTATACCAAACAGCTTTACCACACTTTTCTACAATCAGCTAATGTTGTCAACTATTTGTACCCTCTAATTAACACAATCAACTAACAGCAATTTTACCAAATAGGGCCTATATGCTCAACACATAAAGATAGTTGTAGACTTTGTAGCTAAGAACACAAAAGAAAATCTTCATAGTTGTGAAATTTTACGAGTTCTTTCTTTTACCTATTTGATGTCATGAATTTTTTACTCCGTAATTTCTTGAGAAGGAACTCAAATTCATCAACCCCATAACTCGTTGACTCAACACCACCAAACATAATAAAAAGGAGTTCTGAAAATGCTGAAGAACTTACATCTCATCGTTTTTCTCTAATACAATTTGTACTCTCTGACCACCATCTATCATATGTGACGAAACTAACCGAACATCACAGCCCATTTTTCGACCAAATAGTACCTTTAAGGAAGAAGCAAAAAGAATTACTCTGTTAAGTATGCAAGAAAGCTTCAGCTAAATATTCATTCTACACACTTCAACTATAAGTGAGTCATTAATTATTTTTCAATGTCTCTCCATTTCTCAGCCAATAATATAATCATATTACTAAATTTATAGTTCAAGGACCTATAAGAATTCCCTGCTTCAGAATAAGCAGAGCCAAAACTGATGCTCAAAAGAAGAAAGGGAATCGTATTAAAGCAAGGAGCATATGACCTTTAAGGGGGTGTTTGGTTCAAGTTATACAACATAACCAAAAGAATGTGACAATCCAAAGCTTACATTTTATGTTTGGTTCAGGTTATCTTACTTTCCAAAGGGAATATAACATTCTCCAAGGAATGCAACATACCCTCCACATTGGACTTTGAACTCTAAAGGGAATGTGATTTCCTCACAATTCTTAGGTTTAGTTTAATTTTAAAGTTTATTGAAATACATAAAAATATGTTAAGGGTAAGTTAAAAAAAAAAAATTTTATAACATTTTTTTTTAGTACTACTGACTATTACATTGTAGTATCTGTTCATACATACTTTCTCAACGTGACCTCCCATATGGGAGAGCCACTACATGCCTTCTGAGCACAAGATAATCCTTAAACAAAACAAGTTTATATTACATACCTCAATTTAAACCAAACACAAGAATCTAACATTCTAAGTAATCAAACATTCCCAGGAATCTAACACTCCCTAAGCCGTAGTCTAAGGTAATCTAACATTCCGTGAATCAAACGCCTCTTTCAATGGCAAAGTTCAACATTTCACATAAGTTGTGATTACCATTGCAATTTAACAGGATAAGGCTGAATATCAATATGCTATAAATTACGTTATTAGAAGCATATTTTGTCCAGAATATCAGTTAAAAGCCTTGTTGGAGGGCACATAGTGCTAAAATAGAGGCTGAGTCCTTTATATATAATGTCTCAGATGCAATAATATATGGAAATAAAAGATATCAAACTTGATTCAAATTAGTAATACTTTATTAAATCAAAATGGCAGGCTAATTCCTTGAGTATCGCTATTATTTTGAGCTCTTTATGTTTTACCAAACAGAACTCATAACTTAACTTATTTATAGTTTAAAATAAGCTATAGACACAACCAAACAGACCCAAATGTCTCATATGCCATAATATATGGAAAAAAGATACTGTATCAAACTTGATTCAAATTAACCAGTTTAGTTGGCGTGAGTGGCCGTGCACTCTCATCTCTCATCTCTTAAGAGAGGTCGGGAGTTCGAACCCCTCTCGTATGGAAAAACTAATCTGGCCAGCACTTTGCCCCTTAATTGGGCCTGTCCAGTACGAATGAGGATTAGTCTGGGTATGGTACGGGCTTAAACGTGACTCCTATAGTTAGAGCCTGCTATGGTCTGACCAAAAAACTTTGATTCAAATTAGTAATACTTTGTAGGCTAATTACAAGAGCAAAGAATAATGGAATTCATTGCTGACCTTCTTAATGCCCACAGGGACTGGAAGGTTCATAACAAGAGGATCATCTGCATTTAGAACACAAACATCTCCCATCTTTGCCTCTCTCAAAATCTCCCCTTTTGCCACTGAAACATCCTCCAAATTCCCAAACTTCTCCAAATGTGCAGCACCCACATTCAAAATCACTCTGATATTCGGCCTGCAAATCCGGGCAAGCTCCAAGATCTCTCCTTTACCACTCATCCCAAGCTCCAACACTCCAAACCCTGAACCCCAGGGCATTCCAATCAGGGATAGTGCAACCCCAATTTCATTGTTCCAATTCTCCGGACTCTGATAAACAGTTCCCATGGTTTTTAAAGCCAATGCCGCCATAGCGCGAGTGGTGGTTTTTCCCACACTCCCAGTTATGCCAATCAAACAACCCTTGAATCTATTTCTTGCGTACATTCCCAGGCTTCTAAGAGAATCCCTAGTATTTCCACCCACCTGCACAAAACCCTTGTCCCAATTCTCGCAAACCCGGTTCGCAATCACCCCGGCGCATCCCTGGGCGGAGAGTTGAGGCGAAATGAAGGTGTTGGCATCGAAGTTGGGGCCCACGAGTGGGAGGAACCACTGGCCCGGTTTGAGAGTTCGGGTGTCGGTAGAGATTGGTCCCGGAGGCCCCCATTGCAAGATTCTACCATTGACGGCCTCCGCGAGCTCTGAAGCGGTCCAAAGTTGTGAAATTTGAGGAGAAGAAAATGCAATTTGGGGAATTTTGTCTCTGAGGCTAGTAGTAGTAGATGAAAAAGAACAAGTGGGAGGTTCTGGATTAGCGGTTCTTGTCAATGGAAAGGGAAGAGATGTGTGAATAGTGAGTTGACTCATCTACTGACTACTGATTTTGAGTCTGGAGGGTGGAGAAGAGGATGAATACGATGATTTTAATTTACAAGGAAGAATTACTTTTTTGTTTAGTCTAGGAAAATGACACATTTGATTTCTTATTAGGAATTAATCATTTTTGTATGATTTTAATTTGTAAGGGGTGTTACAATTTATAAGAAAAACATTTCTCTTTTATTTAGGGAAATTAGATAGACACATTTGATTTCTATTATAAGGAGGGAAAATGACCTCAAGTTATATGCTTAGGGATCGTTTGGTTCGCGAAAAATATTTTAAGGGAAGTGAAATTGAAATTCTATGAAAAACAATTATTAGAAAGTTGAATTTCATTGTTTGGTTTGTGGAAAAAGAATTACGGAGAATACTAGTTTTATTGTTTGGTTAGATTTGAAATTGTAAGGAACAACGAGTATAAAGACCTATATGCCCTTACAAATTAATAAAAGTAATATAATTAAAAAAAGTAAACAATAGTAAAATAGGCATTTTATCTCACTTTTTCTTCCCATCTTTCATGGAAAACAAAATCTTTGGTCCAACCAAGAATTTTGTTTTCCTCAAATTTGAAAAATTCATTTTCCAATAGAAAATGAATTCCATGAACCAAACACAAGAAAACAACATTTTCCTCCACTTTAAAGAAAATGTTTTCCTTTGGAAAACATTTTCTATGAACCAAACATCCCCTTATAGTAAGTATTTTTCCCTTTCTTAAGTTATTCATATTCATATATATCTATATATTTATATTTGTCTTTTCTGTTATGTTAAAAGTGACGGTTTTCTCTTATTTTATGTTAGAAGGACATTTTTACCCTTAAAAATAAATATTTTATTATTTTTCTTCTCTAACAAATTATTACTTATGTGTATTGATGATCACGGTTCGAATCTAATTGCACACTGTAGAAATTGAACCGAAACAATAAGGACGGTTCTAGTTACGATTCAGAACATACAGGAAAAAATAAAATAAAATAATTGTTGAATTTAAACTATTTAAAATAAATAAATAAATTTTGAACTGGCGGTCAAACCGAAATTGGAACCATCCTAAAAGGTTCCTGTTCCGATTTATCATTTTCAAGAACCGTGAACCAGAACCGAATTGGCGGTTCAAATCGAAACTGGAACTTTCCTAAAAGGTTCTCGTTCCAATTATCATTTCTCATAACCGTGAACTGGAACCGAACTGCAATCATATCTACTTATATGTGGAATTAGAATAAATGTGAAAATGATCAAACACTATTGCTAAATGATAAATAAGTTCGGTTTGGTTCCAGTTTCGGTTATGAACCACCGATTCAAAATTTATTTATTTATTTATTTTTATAAATTATATTTCTTATTTTAAAATAGCTTAAACTCAACAATTATTTTATTTTATTTTATTTCGATTATGAGTCGTAACCAAAACCGTCTCTACTGTTTCAATTTTCGATTGTTACAAACTTACAATGTCCGATTAGGTTTGAATCGAACAGTACTCATCCCTACATATAAGCAATAATTTGTTGAAGAAAAAAATAAATGAAATACTCATTTTAATGGTAAAAATGTCCAACTAATATAAAAAGGAGAAAATCGCCACTTTTAACATAACTAAGGGGACAAATGTGGATACATGAATAACTTAGGAAAAAAAAAGTACTATAAGCCTATAAATTAGGGAGAAAAGTGTTATTTTCTCTTATAAGGTAATATTCATTTTTGTTTATCACTTATAAGGTCGTCACTTTTCATCCATTAATTATTTGTAAGGTAGCTTCACTACTTAAGGGGTATACACTTGGTAAACCTCACTTTGTTTAATTGATAGCAAACCACACCGAAGAGGTAAATAGTATTAGAAAGATCTTGTGAAACAAGCCCGCCGGACAAAAAAGTATTGAAAAATCATGCTCTGATCCACCCATTTGGTCACTCCTTTCGGAACATATAACTTTTTTCTTTGCTCAAGTATTAGTGGAGTTCTTTTTCTTTTTTTTTTTTTTAAAAAAAAATCCAATTCTAATAAAATTTAAGAACGAAAGACAAAAAGTATCATTTTCTCTTCTTCTTTTTATTTATTTATTTTTTAATCAAATCATGAAAGAACATGATTTTACAATACTGAAGCTACATATACAAATCTTGTGGAAGTGGCATAATTTTTTTTTTTTTTTTTTTTTTGTATCAGTAGGAGGGGGAAACCCCGACTAGTTTGTACAACTCGCATCACGTAGCCGAGGTACACCCATGGAATCGTCAATGAGCATATTGGAGAGCTCAGTCTCCAGCCGAGGCAAAAAATCAAAGACCCCGATTACCACCAAGGGCTCTTTTGGCCAAACAATCCGCCACTGTATTCTGCCCCCTAAGCACGTTCTCCACCCGCACTTCCCATCTTCTACCTATCAAGTGTTGACCTATTGCTCCGCATCCCCCCAGAAGTTTACCTACCTAAGTTTCCTATAGGCGGGTCCCGACCATCGTTAACCACAATCCAGTCAACAATCTTTTTCGCATCACTTTCAACAATCACACGTCGAAGGCCATGGTCCCAGGCGAGCTTCAAACCTTTGAGAATGCTCCATGCTTCAGCCTCCAAGACTGAACCTTCACCGAGATAGCAGGTATAACCCCAAACTCAATTTCCGTTGTTGTCTTGAAGTGGCATAATTAATTGATTATATTAAAATTGATATTAAAATAATTAGATTGTACATTAAACTAATAGATGTAGTTTTTGTGTAAATGTTATTGATGTCAATCTAGTTAAAAAAGAAAAAAGAAAAAAAAAAAAAAAAAAAAAAAACAAACAAACAAACAAACAAAAACAAACAAACAAAAAATTACCATTTGAGCTTGTTTACAAATTTGTTACCAACTAGTCACAAACACTCAAGAGAAAAAGATTTGTGAGATTATGTGTCAATGAATAATACATGAGTGGTGTGTAGTACTTGTGTGCTTGAGTTTCCTTTCTATATTGCTATCTTTTTTGTTTTACTTATCTTTAAATCGAGGTGTAAGGGTTTGATGTGTAGTTGATTTCTCTAACCCAGCGCGTACTCAAAGCTCTTGTTTTTTTTTTTTTTTTTTTTTTTTTATATTTTCTAGGTATGAGGGAATAACAAGTTGGTTGACATGAGAGTTTTTGTTGACCAAGCAGAAAATAAGGAAGTTATTTAAGAGATCGTTGAATGCTTATAGGCAACTGGGCCATTGCAATATTTACCTATGTATAATCCAACCTATTCACAAAAGTTTGGCGGAGTTCTATGCCACAACTAGATTGACACGATATAAAGTGAGAGCTAGGTAAAAAATTTGTCTACAAGAGTTAATCCTTCGACTTTAATTTACAGTTGTATTAGCAATATGCTTATCAAATCAATTGCTTCAAATTCTTGAGGGTTTTTTTTTTTTTTTTTTTTTTTTTTTTTTTTTTTTTTTGTCTTTCTCGAGTATTATGGTTTTGATTAATTCATAATTATATTTGTTAGGACATAGGTCCCATGCTTGAGCCATGGACCGGTCTAAACGAAACAAGTGAATAGGTGGAGCAATAATAGAATAACGAGTTTTGAGCTTGACCTAAAGATAAGAGATCTAGTTTAAGGGAGTCATTTGACTTAGTGGGAAGATGTATCCTAATTGGTAAAGAGAAAGGAAATCTGATTAAAAATCCATATGCTTAGTTGGAGACAAAGGCAACTACCCTAAAATTTAAGAGAAATTGTCATAATTGAACTAGAGTTTGTAATAACCTATACATGGAGGCTTTGCCTCTATAACTTGGATGACATTCTTTTCTATTGATTTGAAGGTAATAACATTGTATCATTTACAATTTGTTACTTTTATTTTTTCTTTTTAGTTCTTAAAACCAAGATTAATTATACTATTATCGAATTTAATTTAAGTGATGAGATTTTTTAAAATTAAAATCTCAACATACCATACAGACATACACAACCTTTCCGATTCTAATAACCAGGGATGACCACAGTTCGATTCAAATTGATTGGTTCGAACTTAACCAGACACTATACCAACCAAATCAAAACCGGTTCCAATTTATTAACATCATGGATTCCAAACTTGTCAGTTCTGATTTTGAATAAAAAAAAAATATAAAAAAAAAGAAAAAAAAAACTTAATTGTTGAATTTGAACTATTTTAAAAATAGAAAATAAAATGAGTTAATACCCAAAATCGTCCTCGACTATATTGGTTTTTCTCAATTTCGTCCTAAACGACTTTGGTGACCTAATATCGTCTCAGACTTTTGTGTTTCGCTCAATTTAGTCCCAGACTTTTGTGTTTTTGCTCAATTTAGTCCCTCATTTGTTATTCTGTCCATTTGGTGTTAAATAAATAGACAATTCAGTAATTTTAATATTGGCATCTCTTTACTCATAGACATGTGAACTGCGAAATCCCTTTTTTTTTTTTTACGAATTACTCCCAGAATTACTCCTAAAACTGCGAATATAAAATTTGATTTGCAGGTCCGGGAGTAATTCTGGGTGTAATTTGTACAAGAAAGAGGAATTTCGCACTTCACAAGTTGAAAGTAAAGAGAGATCAATATTGACATTAGTGAATTGTCCCTTTATTTAACACCAATTTGACGGAATAACAAATGGAGGACTAAATTGAGCGAAACACAAAAGTCTGGGACGATATTAGGTCACCAAAGTCGTTTAGGACGAAATTGAGAAAAACCACTATAAGTCGATGACATTTTTGGTATTAACTCAAAATAAAATTAACTAAAAAAAAGTTCAAATTAGGGATGGCAATGGGGCGGGGCGGGGGCGGGGAGTATACTCCCCGTCCCCGTCCCCGAAACCCCGACCCCGTCCCCGTCCCCGTCCCCGTTCCCGGCGGGGATTTGAAAATAGTCCCCATCCCCGCCCCCACGGGGAATTAGGCGGGGACGGGGATTCCCCATCCCCAATCAATTCTTAGTCAAAATTTTAAATTATTATAATTTTTAATTTTAAAAACTAAACTTGTGATTTAAAAAAAACTAACATTATATATATATATATATATATATATATATATATATATATATATATATATATATATATATATATATATATATATATTGATGGATTTAATTAACCCGAGGGTCTGCCCGAATCAATAAATCCGGATAAGAATAAATAATGAACGAAATATATAGAACGATGTCGTAAAGGTCGCGGTGGACCGTATATTATATTAATTGCCGTAGTATTTGGCTATTACAAAGATTCCGTAGGACAAAAGTGTGTAATAATCGTATAATGTGGATTGAATTGCCCCTTGTTAGGACATGGAGGGGGGTTTTTATACAAGCAAACCCCCCAACCACCTCCCCTTAAATCGGGGGTGGTTAGATCTCAAGTTTGACCGGGCCCGGGTGGACCGGGTCGGGTCGGGTCCCGAGCCCGGGTGTTGCCGAGCTCGGGTAGGACCGAGCTCCACGTAGGTCGGCTCGGGTCGGGGCACCTCCATGGTGCTCCGGGTCCGCGTTGCTCTTGGGCACCCCCGTGGTCCCCCGGGTCCGTGTTGCTCTTGGGCACCTCCGTGGTCCCCCGGGTCCGTGCTGCTCTTGGGCACCTCCGTGGTCCCCCGGGTCCGTGCTGCTCTTGGGCTCCACCAAGGTGCTCCGGGTCCATGTTGCTACCCCGGGTCGGGTCGTGGGTATAATATATCCATCATGAGTCCCCCACTCTCTTCGTTGCGAGTGGAAGTCAACGAATGAGAGTATCCGTACGCCGACCCGAGCCCCCTGAGTGGAAAATTCCGAGCTCCAAAATTTAGCCGACCCCCTCCAAGAATTATATCGCGGATAGAATTCTTGCTCCGTAAAAAATCTCTTCAGATAAGTTAGAATCCCTACAAAGGTGCACATTTCCCTATAAAGTCTTGGAAATCTCCCCTAATAAATCCAAACAACTTTTCATCCCTTATCCCCATAAATTCTCTCTCTTCCCCATCCCTTTTTTGAATCTCAAAATTGGTCAAACCTTATCCCCTCTCTCTCTTCCCAACAATCTATAAAGACCCCCATTCCCTTCACATTTTTCTCACACCATTCTCCCTCACTAGCAAAAATCCTCCCAAATTCTCCTCAAGTCACAAGTGCTCTCCCGGGTTTTCAAGTCAAGTTTTTGCTCCGCGGTCGGTTAGTTCCTCCTCTTTCCTCTTTCCTTTCACCCATTCCTGCGCAGAATTTTTTTTTTTTTTTTCCGGCCAGCTCGCCGCCGTCCTCCGGTCGAGCAGCACCGACCTGCTGCCCACGGCCACCGGTGAAGGTCCGGCCGACCCCCCCCCTTTCCGGGTCCGGCCGACCCCCCCTTGGGGTGCACGCACCTCCACTCCTTTGGTCCCCCTACTTTGTGCTCCTCCGTTCCGGGTGCACGTACCTCCCCCTTTTTGGTTCTCCTACCTTGTGCTCCTCCATCTCGGGTGCACGTACCTCCCCCTTCTTGGTCCGCCTTCCTTGTATGTCCTTCAACTTTGATCTAAACGTGTTAGACTTCATTAGTGACAGTGAGGTCGATATGGGTGACCCCAACAACTCTGTCAACGGCTTTCCTTCCCCTGGCAACGAGGCTACCGACCTCCACGGGCTCCCCGGGCCCGGCCACCCCCACCGCATCGAGCCCGCTACCGACCCCGAGCCGGTAGAGTACACCTCTCTGGGGCAGGACACTCCACGTACTACCCTTGTCGACCTCTCACGCGGTCAGTTGGACAGGGCCGTGAGAGCTGCTGGGCCGGGTGTTGAGGTGGTGGAGCCCTCTGCTGGTGATAATGTTACGGAGCCCCCGAGTCGCCATCATTTTGGCCTTCATGTCTTATCTCTTTTAAACGGGTTTCGTTTTCCTATCCATCCTTTCACTGTGGACCTTCTCAACTTCTACGAGATTGGTCCGGGTCAGTTAGTTCCGAACTCTCATTATGTGATTCTGGCCTTCCTCTTGAGGTGTCAGGAGATCCGGGTCGAGCCTTATCTTGATTTGTTCAATTTCCTCTTTCACGTCACTGTCTCTTCGGGCCGCTTGAGCAAGGGTTGGGTGGCTTTCTCGGCTCGCCCACACATGAAGATTATCCAGGACATCCAATCCTCAAACCACCAGTGGAAACCCATATTTGTTTATGTCTCTGTGGGTCCCGAGCTGCCCTTTGCGTTCTCGTGGAATACCCGCTTCCGAAAACACGTGACCCCCGGGAGAATGAGGATCTGATGAGGGACGTGCATGCATTCCGCCACCCGGGTCCTCGTATCTATATAGCGCCCCTGCTGACCGAGGAGAACATGGTGCGCCTGGGCTTCACTCCGGGTACTTCGCTGCCGCCCCCGCCTCCGGTCCGCCGTGATGATGTTTCTGATCCTGATCAAGGCCGTGATGATGTCTCCGATCCCGGTCGCAGCCCCGGCCCCGACCCCATCTCGGTGGATACGCCGTCCGGGGATGAGGAGGACTCGGAGAGCTCGGGGGAGCTTGCCTTCGAGATTCTTCGTGCCCCTACGCCCGAGGCCGACCCCCTCAATTCGGCTGCTGCAGCGCCCTCTCATGTGGATTCGCCGGCGTCCTTGTCCGAGAGCGAGTTGACGCTGTCCATTGCCGTCCCGGGAGGTCCATATTCATTAATCCCTGCTTATCTTCTTCCTTTGTACACATTTGATTTACTTTTAAATGCGCCTTATATAACCTTACTTGTGCGACTGTTGACAGGTAGAGCAGGTACTATGCCGCCCGCCGGGTGCAGCTTCTGGAGGAGATTCGGGCGTCCAAGAGACGCAGGACTGCGGGGGAGGTACGAGCCGCGCCGCCCAGGCTCCCACCTCTGGGCAGCGTACTGGTCCCGAGGTGGCCCCACCGGCCCTCTCATTGCTCCTCGCCCCCCTCTCCCTCCTCCTTCGGCCCCACCGCGCGTGTGTCCCGCGCGCAGTTCCGTGGACCGCGCCCACGCTCGTGCTGTGCTCCAGCCCGTAGTTGCTGCTACCGCTCCTGGTGTGGCGTCCTTCCAGGTGGAGGATGCTGCTACTTACGCCTATGAGGTAAAATATTCCTTGTTCTACTTCTATTCGATAGGCTCGAGATTGTTTCCCTTACTCTGTCTGTTTGCAGGCTGTGCAGCGTTGGCTACTGCTTGCCAATGCTTATGAGGCCTCCAATTGCGGGTGGGTGCGCTCACCCATGCTATGGAGGTCGCTAGGCGGTCCACCAGACTGAGCTGGAGAGGTTACGTAGAGAGCGACAGGTCGAGGTGGAGGGCTACGTAGAGAGCGACAGGTCGAGGTGGAGGGGCTACGTGGGGAGCTCTCCCGAGCTGTGCCCACCTTCTTGGCGTCCGAGGATTTCAGGACTAGAGCCATGTCGTATGCCCGTGATCACATGGCCGAGCTGGTGGAGGAGTGGTTGGTCTCCGATGAGGGTCAACGCCGAGTGGCTACTGAGAGTTATTCATCGTACGAGGCCGGACAATATACGATGCAGGAGCAGATTTATCGCGTCCTCCGTGAGCAGGACAGCACCTTCGACCCTGTGAGCAGGGGTCTGCCGGAGGTAGAGCCCAACCCGGATGAGCCTAGCCCTGATCTGACCGCTCTTGATTCCCCACGCTGACGGGCGGGAACCGGACGCTAGAGGAGCCCATAGACCTGGCTGCCCTTGA
This sequence comes from Ipomoea nil, assembly GCF_001879475.1. Lineage (NCBI taxonomy): Eukaryota > Viridiplantae > Streptophyta > Magnoliopsida > Solanales > Convolvulaceae > Ipomoea > Ipomoea nil. The sequence goes on from NW_017618711.1 coordinate 4,241,778, forward strand.
TCGATACGTTGCTGAGAACCCCCTCCCGTCCGGCACCGTTCCTCTTGACTTGGAGGGTCTCCCTCCTAGAATAGTAACAAAAGGGATCCTGCGCACAATGTGTTCTGTAATATGCGATTTTATTCCGACTATTGCCGCTCACTAAGACATTATTAGGGGAGGGGAATGGTCTCCCTCCTAGAATAGTAACGCCAAGACCCACCTCTCACGTGGTAGGTCTACTGGTAAAATTTCAGCAGGTGCTCTGAGTTCCAGACCCTGGCTATCATCTTTCCTTTGGGAGTTTTGAGCTTGTAGCTGCCCGGGCGGACCACGGCGGCTATAATGTACGGGCCCTCCAATTAGGGGCAAACTTTCCTCCGGCTTGGGGCTGGCTCGCCTCCCTTCTCCTGAGCACATAGTCACCTACTTGGAAATAGCGGGGTCGGACCCGCTTATCGTGATACGCCTTGGTCTGCTCTGGTAGTTTTCAGCTCGAATCGCGGCTGCTTCGCGCCTGTCATCAATCATGTGGAGGTCAATTCTATGGTGCTCCTCGTTCGTGTCAGGGTCGTAGTCCTCCTCCCGCCGGGAAGGTATGACTACCTCCGCTGGAGCTCGGGCTTCGAAACCGTAGGCTAAGGAAAAAGGTGTCTCCCCAGTAGCCCTCCGGGGGTGGTGCGGTAGGCCCAAAGAATGGCGTCGAGCTCCTCCACCCACGCTCCCCCTGCGGATTCCAGTTTCTTTTTCAGGCCGCCCACGATGGTGCGGTTGGCATTTTCCACCTGGCCATTTGCTTGAGGGTAGCACACAGCTACCCGGCTGTGAGTAATGTGCCATTCGGCACAGAACCCCTCGAACTCTTGCCCCTCGAATTGGCGTCCGTTGTCGGTGATGAGTTGCATCGGGACCCCAAAACGGCACAAAATATTTTTGTACACAAAGTGCTTGCAACGGGCACTTGTTATGGTTGCCAGCGGGTTCCGCCTCTACCCACTTGGTGAAGTAGTCCACTGCTACTATGAGGTACTTCCTTTTTCCCGACCCCATGGGCAGAGCTCCCACTAGGTCCACTCCCCACCTGGAGAAGGGGATGACCGAGCTGATGGGGGTATAGCTCGTGGCTGGCCGCCGGGGGTGACTTGGAAGTGTTGGCAGGTCTCGCAACCCCGGGCATAGTCGGCGCACTCCTTGGCCATTTTGGGCCAAAAGTACCCCTGTAAGATGGCCTTCTGGGACATGGCGAAGGCCCCCTGGTGGGCTGAACAGGTCCCTTCGTGGATTTCTTCCATGACTGACCTGGCTTCGTCTAGGTACAAGCAGCGCAGCAAGGCGCCGTTATAGGACCTCTTGTAGAGTATGTCCCCCATGACCACGTACGTGGGGCTCGCCGTTTCACCAGCTTGGCGTCGACCTCGTCGGGAGGTAGTGTGTCTGTCTTCTTGTACTCCTTGAGGTGGTCCAACCAGCAGGGAGGTCGGATTTGCACGGGTAGGACCGGGTAGGCATCCAGGCTCGACCTCTTGAAATCTTCAATTCGGGCTATCTTGGAGATATGTTCCGGGGCCCCTTGGGCGAGCTTGGATAACATGTCAGCTCAGTTGGTTAGAGCACCCCGTTTGGTAAGCGGAGGTCTTGAGTTTAGCTCTCAACAAGAGCACCAATGATGGATTTAATTAACCCGAGGGTCTGCCCGAATCAATAAATCCGGATAAGAATATAATAAGAATAAATAATGAACGAAATATATAGAACGATGTCGTAAAGGTCGCGGTGGACCGTATATTATATTAATTGCCGTAGTATTTGGCTATTACAAAGATTCCGTAGGACAAAAGTGTGTAATAATCGTATAATGTGGATTGAATTGCCCCCTTGTTAGGACATGGAGGGGGGTTTTTATACAAGCAAACCCCCCAACCACCTCCCCTTAAATCGGGGGTGGTTAGATCTCAAGTTTGACCCGGCCCGGGTGGACCGGGTCGGGTCGGTCCCGAGCCCGAGTAGGACCGAGCTCCCCGACCCGAGCTCCACGTAGGTCGGCTCGGGTCGGGGCACCTCCATGGTGCTCCGGGTCCGCGTTGCTCTTGGGCACCCCCGTGGTCCCCGGGTCCGTGTTGCTCTGGCACCTCCGTGGTCCCCCGGGTCCGTGCTGCTCTTGGGCACCTCCGTGGTCCCCCGGTCCGTGCTGCTCTTAGGTTCCACCAAGGTGCTCCGGGTCCATGTTGCTACCCGGGTCGGGTCGTGGTATAATATATCCATCATATATATATATATATATATATATATATATATATATATATATATATATATATATATATATATATATATATTAAAGTATTGATACTGTACTGCCACGGCAGTACAGTACAGTGTCAATATTGTAGATAGAAAACAATACCAAGAATCTTTTCACTGAATGTTACTTGATAATTAAGCCTTAATTACAATGCTAATTGCAAAGAATGTATCTTATAATATATATATATATATATATATATATATATATATATATATATGTATATATATATAAATTAATTTATTATTATTATTTTTAATTATAATAATTAATCGGGGACGGGCGGGGCGGAGGGTATCCCCGTTCCCGTCCCCGTCCTCGCGGGGAATTTCAAAAACTCCCCATCCCCGTCCCCGATTCCCAAAATTTTTTCCCGTCCCCATCTCCTACGGGACGGGGATCCCCAAGGGGACGGAGCACATTGCCATCCCTAGTTCAAATAAGCGGTTCAAAACAAAACTGAACTGCGATCATATCTGTCAATATTGACTCCTTTACATAGAAATTTAAAAAGAAAAATGATGAGCTAGCAATGCAGTGCCACCTTTGTGACCAACCAAAACGTATGCATAATAAAAGAAAACAAAAATATGTGATGATGATGATATACATTAAATGCTTGCAAGACAAATTATTCAGTGGATCCGGATCTAAAAATTCACAATTTTTATATAATGAATGTTCACAATTTGTATATACTGAATGTTCACAATTTTATATACTAAATATTCACAATTTACATACTGAATGTTCATAATTTGAATTGTGAACATTTAGTATATAAATTATATATTTGACTCGAATTTATTTTGTAAGGTGGATCCGAATCCATAACATAAGTATTGTTCTTGTAAGAAAACACTTTCTCTAAACAAAAATGTATCCTAACCGACTCATCCCATCTGGATCTGGTCATTGTCAGTGTGAATTCAATTCCTACATTCTTAGGGTATATTGTATTTGTGAGGTGCCAATAACCTATGATAAGTTTCCAATTGTGTTACACTCTTAAAATGGTTGTATAATAAGGATAATTATATTTCCTTTAAATGATTTATAATTTATTTTATTTTATGAATAAAGTTATATATTTAAAAACTATATTAAAATTAAAGTTTTATATGTAGACTTGGAAATTTGACAACACTAAATGAGCAAATAATATTTGGCAGCATCTTAATTGAGATATTTGAGCTTACATATCAATTAATTGAATTAGTTTAGGCTATGTTATTTGCCTATTTAATGTAACTATTTGATAAAGATTTAGTCAATTATATATCCTAATTTTTTTTTTTTTAATGTTACTGACTCTATTACAATGTAATTACATATATTCTAATTTAAAGTATTATCATTGCAGAATGCATACACAAGTAGCTTAGTTGGTCTTCAGGTGATAGATTGTGAGCAATAACACAATAAGATCGAGTCTTGACAGCCACCATGGGGAGCTAATTACACCCAATGTGGTGGGCACCAAACACGGGGAGCTATAAGAGACCGTTGAGTCATCGTGATACATTTATTCCTCTACCATCTTGTCTGCCCTCCTATATATTCTCACCACTATAAATATGAGAGGTCCTTGGAGAATACTCCGTATTTAACAAACTACATACAAGTCATTCTTCGAAGATCAAGCAACTACATACAAGATTACAAAATCTTCTTTGAAAATTAAGTCATTTGAGTAGTGTTCAAGACATTCCGTGTATATTTTGTACCCACATTTTATACTACACACCGATTATAATTGATACTTTGAATTTAAATATATAAATTCAATTTTGTGTTTAAACTCTATATTAAACATAAATTTTTATTTTGAAATTTATAAAAAAGTTGTTGAAAAGTTTGAGAAAAAAATATTTTGATCAATGAATAGTATAGTAAAAAAAAAAGAAATAGGATAGAGAGAGTATATTTTAGTTATCATTTGTGGTGTATTTCGTTTTAGTTTATTTAGGGGTTGTAATTATTTGTAATCAATTGGTATTTGAATAATTGTAACACTATTAGGGTGCAATGGTCCTGAGAATGTGACAATGCAAAAAATAATTACACATCTCATTTCGTTTAATTTTATTCTCCTAATTTTTTTTAACCTACCCAAAATAATGTTTACTTTGTTAATTCAAATAGAGTTAATTCCCAAAATGGTCATTTGACTATGGCCTTTTCTCAAATTGGTCCTTGATTTTTAATTTCTCAAAGTGGTCCTATGACTTTCTGATTTTTGAATTTTAAGTCAAAATGGTCATCCGTTAGCTTTGGCGTTAAGTTGGTGTTGAAATGAAGGGTAAATTAGAAATTTAGGTTTTACACTCCAATTTAAAGTAATCTGTGATTTTTTCAGCAGTCTGCCACATATTTCTTCAAATTATGTTTTTGCTCTCCTAAATCTACAATCAAAATGGGGATAATCAACTAGATGGCCAAAAAAGTTCATCTTCAACTTCATCACAAACTTCGCAATAAGTTAAAGATTTCTGGCCTTCTAGTTGATTATCTCACATTTTGATTGCAGATTTAGGATAGCAAAAACCTAATTTGAAGAAATATGTGTGCAGATTGCTAAAATGGAAGGGTTCAGGTGCGGGTATAGCTTCCGGTGCGGTTGACGCACCTTAAGTACACAAACCACGCACCTTAAGCACAGAAACAAAGCACTTTAAGAACACAAACCAACCGTACCTAAAGTTTTAGGCCGACACACGCCGTCCCGGAGGTCCATATTCATTAATCCCTGCTTATCTTCTTCCTTTGTACACATTTGATTTACTTTTAAATGCGCCTTATATAACCTTACTTGTGCGACTGTTGACAGGTAGAGCAGGTACTATGCCGCCCCGCCGGGTGCAGCTTCTGGAGGAGATTCGGGCGTCCAAGAGACGCAGGACTGCGGGGGGAGGTACGAGCCGCGCCGCCCAGGCTCCCACCTCTGGGCAGCGTACTGGTCCCGAGGTGGCCCCACCGGCCCCTCTCATTGCTCCTCGCCCCCCTCTCCCTCCTCCTTCGGCCCCACCGCGCGTGTGTCCCGCGCGCAGTTCCGTGGACCGCGCCCACGCTCGTGCTGTGCTCCAGCCCGTAGTTGCTGCTACCGCTCCTGGTGTGGCGTCCTTCCAGGTGGAGGATGCTGCTACTTACGCCTATGAGGTAAAATATTCCTTGTTCTACTTCTATTCGATAGGCTCGAGATTGTTTCCCTTACTCTGTCTGTTTGCAGGCTGTGCAGCGTTGGCTACTGCTTGCCAATGCTTATGAGGCCTCCCAATTGCGGGTGGGTGCGCTCACCCATGCTATGGAGGTCGCTAGGCGGTCCCACCAGACTGAGCTGGAGAGGTTACGTAGAGAGCGACAGGTCGAGGTGGAGGGGCTACGTAGAGAGCGACAGGTCGAGGTGGAGGGGCTACGTGGGGAGCTCTCCCGAGCTGTGCCCACCTTCTTGGCGTCCGAGGATTTCAGGACTAGAGCCATGTCGTATGCCCGTGATCACATGGCCGAGCTGGTGGAGGAGTGGTTGGTCTCCGATGAGGGTCAACGCCGAGTGGCTACTGAGAGTTATTCATCGTACGAGGCCGGACAATATACGATGCAGGAGCAGATTTATCGCGTCCTCCGTGAGCAGGACAGCACCTTCGACCCTGTGAGCAGGGGTCTGCCGGAGGTAGAGCCCAACCCGGATGAGCCTAGCCCTGATCTGACCGCTCTTGATTCCCCCACGCTGACGGGCGGGAACCGGACGCTAGAGGAGCCCATAGACCTGGCTGCCCTTGATCGATACGTTGCTGAGAACCCCCTCCCGTCCGGCACCGTTCCTCTTGACTTGGAGGGTCTCCCTCCTAGAATAGTAACAAAAGGGATCCTGCGCACAATGTGTTCTGTAATATGCGATTTTATTCCGACTATTGCCGCTCACTAAGACATTATTAGGGGAGGGAATGGTCTCCCTCCTAGAATAGTAACGCCAAGACCCACCTCTCACGTGGTAGGTCTACTGGTAAAATTTCAGCAGGTGCTCTGAGTTCCAGACCCTGGCTATCATCTTTCCTTTGGGAGTTTTGAGCTTGTAGCTGCCCGGGCGGACCACGGCGGCTATAATGTACGGGCCCTCCCAATTAGGGGCAAACTTTCCTCCGGCTTGGGGCTGGCTCGCCTCCCTTCTCCTGAGCACATAGTCACCTACTTGGAAATAGCGGGGTCGGACCCGCTTATCGTGATACGCCTTGGTCTGCCTCTGGTAGTTTTCAGCTCGAATCGCGGCTGCTTCGCGCCTGTCATCAATCATGTGGAGGTCAATTCTATGGTGCTCCTCGTTCGTGTCAGGGTCGTAGTCCTCCTCCCGCCGGGAAGGTATGACTACCTCCGCTGGAGCTCGGGCTTCGAAACCGTAGGCTAAGGAAAAAGGTGTCTCCCCAGTAGCCCTCCGGGGGGTGGTGCGGTAGGCCCAAAGAATGGCGTCGAGCTCCTCCACCCACGCTCCCCCTGCGGATTCCAGTTTCTTTTTCAGGCCGCCCACGATGGTGCGGTTGGCATTTTCCACCTGGCCATTTGCTTGAGGGTAGCACACAGCTACCCGGCTGTGAGTAATGTGCCATTCGGCACAGAACCCCTCGAACTCTTGCCCCTCGAATTGGCGTCCGTTGTCGGTGATGAGTTGCATCGGGACCCCAAAACGGCACAAAATATTTTTGTACACAAAGTGCTTGCAACGGGCACTTGTTATGGTTGCCAGCGGTTCCGCCTCTACCCACTTGGTGAAGTAGTCCACTGCTACTATGAGGTACTTCCTTTTTCCCGACCCCATGGGCAGAGCTCCCACTAGGTCCACTCCCCACCTGGAGAAGGGGATGACCGAGCTGATGGGGGTATAGCTCGTGGCTGGCCGGCCGGGGGTGACTTGGAAGTGTTGGCAGGTCTCGCAACCCCGGGCATAGTCGGCGCACTCCTTGGCCATTTTGGGCCAAAAGTACCCCTGTAAGATGGCCTTCTGGGACATGGCGAAGGCCCCCTGGTGGGCTGAACAGGTCCCTTCGTGGATTTCTTCCATGACTGACCTGGCTTCGTCTAGGTACAAGCAGCGCAGCAAGGCGCCGTTATAGGACCTCTTGTAGAGTATGTCCCCCATGACCACGTACGTGGGGGCTCGCCGTTTCACCAGCTTGGCGTCGACCTCGTCGGGAGGTAGTGTGTCTGTCTTCTTGTACTCCTTGAGGTGGTCCAACCAGCAGGGAGGTCGGATTTGCACGGGTAGGACCGGGTAGGCATCCAGGCTCGACCTCTTGAAATCTTCAATTCGGGCTATCTTGGAGATATGTTCCGGGGCCCCTTGGGCGAGCTTGGATAACATGTCAGCTCAGTTGGTTAGAGCACCCGTTTGGTAAGCGGGAGGTCTTGAGTTTAGCTCTCAACAAGAGCACCAATGATGGATTTAATTAACCCGAGGGTCTGCCCGAATCAATAAATCCGGATAAGAATATAATAAGAATAAATAATGAACGAAATATATAGAACGATGTCGTAAAGGTCGCGGTGGACCGTATATTATATTAATTGCCGTAGTATTTGGCTATTACAAAGATTCCGTAGGACAAAAGTGTGTAATAATCGTATAATGTGGATTGAATTGCCCCTTGTTAGGACATGGAGGGGGGTTTTTATACAAGCAAACCCCCCAACCACCTCCCCTTAAATCGGGGGTGGTTAGATCTCAAGTTTGACCCGGCCCGGGTGGACCGGGTCGGGTCGGGTCCCGAGCCCGAGTAGGACCGAGCTCCCCGACCCGAGCTCCACGTAGGTCGGCTCGGGTCGGGGCACCTCCATGGTGCTCCGGGTCCGCGTTGCTCTTGGGCACCCCCGTGGTCCCCCGGGTCCGTGTTGCTCTTGGGCACCTCCGTGGTCCCCCGGGTCCGTGCTGCTCTTGGGCACCTCCGTGGTCCCCCGGGTCCGTGCTGCTCTTAGGTTCCACCAAGGTGCTCCGGGTCCATGTTGCTACCCCGGGTCGGGTCGTGGGTATAATATATCCATCATATATATATATATATATATATATATATATATATATATATATATATATATATATATATATATATATATATTAAAGTATTGATACTGTACTGCCACGGCAGTACAGTACAGTGTCAATATTGTAGATAGAAAACAATACCAAGAATCTTTTCACTGAATGTTACTTGATAATTAAGCCTTAATTACAATGCTAATTGCAAAGAATGTATCTTTATATATATATATATATATATATATATATATATATATATATATATATATATATGTATATATATATAAATTAATTTATTATTATTATTTTTAATTATAATAATTAATCGGGGACGGGGCGGGGCGGGGAGGGGTATCCCCGTTCCCGTCCCCGTCCTCGCCGGGGAATTTCAAAAACTCCCCATCCCCGTCCCCGATTCCCAAAATTTTTTCCCGTCCCCATCTCCTACGGGGACGGGGATCCCCAACGGGGACGGAGCACATTGCCATCCCTAGTTCAAATAAGCGGTTCAAAACAAAACTGAACTGCGATCATATCTGTCAATATTGACTCCTTTACATAGAAATTTAAAAAGAAAAATGATGAGCTAGCAATGCAGTGCCACCTTTGTTGACCAACCAAAACGTATGCATAATAAAACAGAAAACAAAAATATGTGATGATGATGATATACATTAAATGCTTGCAAGACAAATTATTCAGTGGATCCGGATCTAAAAATTCACAATTTTTATATAATGAATGTTCACAATTTGTATATACTGAATGTTCACAATTTTATATACTAAATATTCACAATTTACATACTGAATGTTCATAATTTGAATTGTGAACATTTAGTATATAAATTATATATTTTGACTCGAATTTATTTTGTAAGGTGGATCCGAATCCATAACATAAGTATTGTTCTTGTAAGAAAACACTTTCTCTAAACAAAAATGTATCCTAACCGACTCATCCCATCTGGATCTGGTCATTGTCAGTGTGAATTCAATTCCTACATTCTTAGGGTATATTTGTATTTGTGAGGTGCCAATAACCTATGATAAGTTTCCAATTGTGTTACACTCTTAAAATGGTTGTATAATAAGGATAATTATATTTCCTTTAAATGATTTATAATTTATTTTATTTTAATGAATAAAGTTTATATATTTAAAAACTATATTAAAATTAAAGTTTTATATGTAGACTTGGAAATTTGACAACACTAAATGAGCAAATAATATTTGGCAGCATCTTAATTGAGATATTTGAGCTTACATATCAATTAATTGAATTAGTTTAGGCTATGTTATTTGCCTATTTAATGTAACTATTTGATAAAGATTTAGTCAATTATATATCCTAATTTTTTTTTTTTTTTAATGTTACTGACTCTATTACAATGTAATTACATATATTCTAATTTAAAGTATTATCATTGCAGAATGCATACACAAGTAGCTTAGTTGGTCTTCAGGTGATAGATTGTGAGCAATAACACAATAAGATCGAGTCTTGACAGCCACCATGTGGGAGCTAATTACACCCAATGTGGTGGGCACCAAACACGGGTGGGAGCTATAAGAGACCGTTGAGTCATCGTGATACATTTATTCCTCTACCATCTTGTCTGCCCGCTCCTATATATTCTCACCACTATAAATATGAGAGGTCCTTGGAGAATACTCCGTATTTAACAAACTACATACAAGTCATTCTTCGAAGATCAAGCAACTACATACAAGATTACAAAATCTTCTTTGAAAATTAAGTCATTTGAGTAGTGTTCAAGACATTCCGTGTATATTTTGTACCCACATTTTTATACTACACCGATTATAATTGATACTTTGAATTTAAATATATAAATTCAATTTTGTGTTTAAACTCTATATTAAACATAAATTTTTATTTTGAAATTTATAAAAAAGTTGTTGAAAAGTTTGAGAAAAAAAATATTTTGATCAATGAATAGTATAAGTAACAAAGAAAATAGGATAGAGAGAGTATATTTTAGTTATCATTTGTGGTGTATTTCGTTTTAGTTTATTTAGGGGTTGTAATTATTTGTAATCAATTGGTATTTGAATAATTGTAACACTATTAGGGTGCAATGGTCCTGAGAATGTGACAATGCAAAAAATAATTACACATCTCATTTCGTTTAATTTTATTCTCCTAATTTTTTTTTAACCTACCCAAAATAATGTTTACTTTGTTAATTCAAATAGAGTTAATTCCCAAAATGGTCATTTGACTATGGCCTTTTCTCAAATTGGTCCCTTGATTTTTAATTTTCTCAAAGTGGTCCTATGACTTTCTGATTTTTGAATTTTAAGTCAAAATGGTCATCCGTTAGCTTTGGCGTTAAGTTGGTGTTGAAATGAAGGGTAAATTAGAAATTTAGGTTTTACACTCCAATTTAAAGTAATCTGTGATTTTTTTCAGCAGTCTGCGCACATATTTCTTCAAATTATGTTTTTGCTCTCCTAAATCTACAATCAAAATGTGGGATAATCAACTAGATGGCCAAAAAAGTTCATCTTCAACTTCATCCACAAACTTCGCAATAAGTTAAAGATTTCTGGCCTTCTAGTTGATTATCTCACATTTTGATTGCAGATTTAGGATAGCAAAAACCTAATTTGAAGAAATATGTGTGCAGATTGCTAAAATGGAAGGGTTCAGGTGCGGGTATAGCTTCCGGTGCGGTTGACGCACCTTAAGTACACAAACCACGCACCTTAAGCACAGAAACAAAGCACTTTAAGAACACAAACCAACCGTACCTAAAGTTTTAGGCCGACACACCTTAAGTACACAAACCACGCACCTTAAGTACACAAAACACGCACCTTAAGAACACAAATCACACACTTATTTGAAATGGCGCACCTTAATTAAGTTTCAATAACTCATGCACCTTAAGCATACAAATCACACACCTTAAGAAGGAAAACCACACACCTTAAACTTTTGGTTGACGCACCTTAAGTTTCAACAACTACTCACCTTAAACACACAAACCACGCACCTTAAGCACAAAACCCAGGCATCTTAAAAAGAAAAATCATGCACCTTAAATTTTACCTAGATGCAAAAATTATCAAATTGTCACCGTATTTTTTTTTAATTTTGTTAATACTGGACGTTGATTTAAGCAAGATCAATGATTTAGATTTAACCGCATGGGACACACCCAACCGCACAGGAACTGATTTTTATAAATATAAATATAAATATATATATATATATATATATATATATATATATATATATATATATATATATATATATATATATATATATATATATATATATATATATATATAAAACACCTACTATATGATCTTAAAAATGAAGGCACAACAATGTGCTCTGGAAGGCATAATAATATGCACTGGAACTTTGGAATGCAAAAAATGTGTATTGTAAGGCAGAAAAATATGAAACAATTATTGAAAAGAATAAATTTAATACACGATCTTCAACACAAATCATAAACGATCACAATATTCAAACAAAGTTACTAATTAGTGATTCATTCAAGATCAAATGCTTTTTAAAAATAAATAAATAAATAAATAAATAAATAAATAAATAAATAAATAAATAAATATATATATATATATATATATATATATATATATATATATATATATATATAACACATACTATATGATCTTAAAACTGAAGGCACAAAAATGTGCTATGAAAGGCTCAACAATGTGCTCAAATTCACGGAAGACAAAAAAAGTTAATTTATTTACCTAAAGCAATGTGCACTAGAAGGCATATCATTGTGTGTTTGGATGGCATAACAATGTGCTCTGCAAGAAGGGAAAAAATGGTTTGAAAGACAAAAAAAAAAAAAAGAATTAACTTACTTACACAAAATTACCATAATATCCCTGCTCTTTTTTTTTTTTTTTAAATTACTACATTCTTACTGTTGATCTAGACTGAATCAATAGATGAATTAAACCATATTTTTGACCTAAGGTTTCTCTTTCACATGATTCGTTTATATATATAGACACACTTATCGATATATCGTTATATACACACTTATCGTATCGAGAAAAAAAAAAATTGAATAGAAAGATTTAAAACATAAAAGATCTTTGTGAGGTTAAAGTCAGCTTTATTAGCTAAGGGCAAACGTATGGTGTTCCTAGCGTGTTCCCTTGGCCGTATTTTGTTGGGAGACTTCCACTTGTAATATTGGACCTTATTTGTCATGTTTCTATTGCATAGGAATTAATTGACTGAATTTCTTTTCAACGAAATTTATTAGCTAAAACAATATTTCTGTTATTAGTTGAGAGTTGGAACTGAAATGGTGTCATCAGATCAGCACTGACATGACATATTGACATTTGTTCGTTAAGGATTATGTTGCCAAGTTAGTTGGTCAAGATTTGGGTAGGTTTTCCTGCTCTTCAATTTTCTAAAAATAGTCTTGCCCCCTCCAAATACCACAACGACACTTCACGCAAATTATGCCGTGCAACCGAATGCACCTAGCAAGGTGCATATGGTTGCAAAACGGCGCCGTTTTACTAAAAAAACGACACGGCGCGCACAAAATCAAAAAAAAAAAAAAAAATTGGATGGCCGTTAGCGGCGTTATTCATATCATATTTGATAGTTTTGCGATTTTTTGGTAGTTTGGCGTTTTGATTGCAGTATACGTAAAATCGCAATCGCAATAGCGATCGCAGTCGTTTTCCTGATTTATTGTATGGATCTCATGATGGATGATGCAGTAGACCAGAGAGACGAGGCATTAGATCAGAGAGATGAAGCAGGCGATGAATTGCATACGGTTCCAGGTTATTTTGCAGTTTGATTTTTATGGATTTGTGGTCGTTTGCGATTTTTGCAGTGTGATATATTGTGTAGGTGTTTATATTTAGTGTGATGTTTATTGTGTATGTGATGTTTATGTGATTCTAGTCTGAGATCATTCGTAACTCTTGGTGTTTATGTGTTTATGGTTTTCTGAATGAACGAAATATATATCCATAATCTTTGAACTATAAAACCAGAAGTTGTGAGCTATATATCCAGAATTATAGTAGTATATATCAAGGATTTTGTGAATGGATACTCTGTTCTGGATTGTATATCCATAATTATTGAACTTTTATGTCCAGAAACTGTGAGCTTTATATCCAGAATTCTATCACTATACATCCAGAATTATAATACTATACATCCACAAATTTCTAAACTGATACTCTGTTCTGGCTTTTAACACTATGCAGTCAGTGAAGATGTTGTTGTTGATTCACCAAGTTCAGATCCAATAGAGTTAGACATTGATGGTTCTTCTTCTAATCCAGGTCTATATGTAGTTTTATATGATCATAATTCACAGTGTTCAGTATTGTTATATGTTCATTCTTTTTCCATGGAAAATGTTATTCCTTTTGTAGAGCATGGCTGGATTTATTCGGCATTCCCCGCACCCCCTCTACATAGGAATTATATTTTCAATGGAACGTGTATTATTTAGTATACTTGAGGTTATATATTGCATTTGCAGTTGATGAAGATTTGGTTGGTGTTGTTGTAAGTAACGGGGTTGAAGCGTATGAGTTGTATAACAATTATGCATATAGAGTTGGTTTTAGTGTTAGGAAGGGTAATCAACGGTGCAAGGTATATAGCAAAACAGTCCAAATGAAGATGTTTATGTGTTCTAAAGCTGGTTTTAAGGTTAAGGCAAATGCTGGTGTTAGGGCATATTCAAAAATTGACACAAGGTCAGGGTGTGGTGCATGTGTTCAGTTTGACGTCGGTGAGGATGGGTTGTGGACGGTTACAAAACATGTAAAAGTGCACAATCACGAGTTATGTGCTGTAGACAAGAGTCATCTTCTGCGTTCACATAGAAATGTGGGTGATAATCAACTGTTATATTTAAAAGATTTGAAGAAGAGTGGTGTTGCAATGGCAGATGGTATTAGGTTCTTGAAACATCAAGCAGGGGGGTCTCCATTAGTTGGCTTCACTAATCGAGATGCTTATAATTCAATTGCTTCTGATACATCAAAGCGTTTGGATGGAACCGATTCGAACTCATTAATTGAAATATTTAGGAAGAGGCAGTCAACTGAGTCTGATTTTTTCTTTGATTTTGAAGTTGATTGTGATTCAAGACTATGCAGTTTTTTTTTGGAGGGATGGTCGGATGAGACAAGACTATGAGTTGTTTGGGGATTTATTAGTGCACGATACAACTTATCGCACTAATAAATATGATATGATTTGTGGCCCTTTTGTAGGGATGAACCACCATTGCATGAATGTAATGTTTGGATGTGGTTTTCTGATGAATGAGAGGATAGAATCATTTGTGTGGCTGTTTAGAGCATTTTTAAGGTCTATGAATGGGAAATGTCCACAGACTATCATGACAGATCAGTGTGCATCCATGGCTGCTGCTATTTGTCAGGTGTTTCCAACATCACGTCACCGTCTTTGCATATGGCATATTGGCGAGAATTCGAAGAAGCATATCAAGGCGTTAAGGAATAACAAGGATTTCTTAGATATGTTTAACTGTGTGTTGAAATACACAGAGACTGAAGCTGAGTTTGAATTTTATTGGACAAGGTATGTCCACTACTTTTTTTTTTTCCTTTTTCGATTCCAGTAATTGAATTATGGATGTTTAGTATTAGAATTATGGTCATATAGTATTAGAATTATGAATATATAGTATTAGAATTATGTGAACATGTTGTAGTATAGAATGGAACTTCTTGATTGTTCCTGAGTTACATGCATTTAATTTATGGATTTATAGTTTTGGAATTGTGAATATACAGTGTTAGAATTATGGACATATAGTATTAGTTGTCTGAACATGTATTAGTGAAGCAGTGAGCTTCCTGTTTGTCTCTAAATTATATGCATGCAATTTATGGATTTATAGTATTGGAATTGTGGATATATAATATTACAATTATGGATATATAGTATTAATTGTCTGAACATGTAGTAGTGAAGCAGTGAGCTTTCTGTTTGTATTATATGCATTCAATTTGTGGTTTTATTATATTGGAACTGTGGATATATAGCATTAGAGTTCTGAACATATGTCTTATCATTTCAGGTTGGTGACTGACTACAAGTGCCACAAGAATAGTTGGATACAAAAGCTGTATGACTGTAGGGAGAAGTGGTGTCCAGCATTCAATAAGGACTATTTTTCAGGGGGCATTTTATCATCGCAAAGGAGTGAAACTACTAACCATTCGATTTCAAGAAGGCTGTCCAAGACTGCAGGTCTATGTGATTTTTATTCATCGTTTGTTAGTGTAACTTCTGAATGGAGGAGCAAAGAGAATGGTGAAGACTTTCGTTGTACTCAAGGGGTACCCAACATGATGATGGAGCACGTGAAACTTCTGTTACACGCTAGAGAGGTATATACGATTGAGATATATTTTTTGTTTGAGGAACAATTCATGAAAGGCAATGCCTGTCATCAAGAAATGGTGTTGAATGAAGGTTGTCAGTTCAAGTATCACGTATGGCGTCCAGATATAGATATTATAAGGCATGAAGTCAGTTTTAAGTTGTCAACCTTAGACATTTCGTGTAGTTGCAAGTTGATTTCGGAGTTAGGAATTTTATGCTGCCATTGTTTACGCATTCTTCATATACACTGTGTTTCAAGTATTCCTAACAAATATATCATGAAAAGGTGGACTAAAAAGGTTGCTGATGGTAGGGATGTGAATACTGGTTCAATGTTTTGTAGAGCTGGTGTCCCTCCTTCAATTTGGGTTGTGGAGATTTGCAGAAAGTTTTAAAGACTGATTTCATCTAGTCAAGATAACAGTGTAACTAGGCAGTTCTGTGATGAAGCAGTTGAGGAAGCAAAGAAAAAGGTTGAAGCTGAGATTGGCTATGTGCATATTGAAGAGTGCGGTGTTTCATCTTCAAGTGGTGCCATTCAAAATCCTTCAAACCGGAGATCAAAAGGTGAGCGTAACGTAAGGAGGAGTAGTGTTATTGAAAAGAAGTACAGTGCTGCAAGGGGGAGGAGGAGTGCTGCAAATAAAGTTGCTTCGAGTACAAAGGGTGTTGTTCAGTCGTTGGTTTTGGAAAGTCTATCTGAGATTGCCGGGGATGGGTACCTTGTACATCCAAGTTCTGGGAGTTCGGAGTTTTGTCAGTATAGTAATGATGTAGATGATAATGCAGTTGTAGATTGAGAGTGGGGTTAATACCAGTTGGTAGCTAGTTGTTTTGAGGATATCAATTTACAAGTTGTTTGATCTGTGTATTCAAAATTTTAGTACTTGTTGATTTGCAGGTTTGAAGCTATATATCCATAATATTAAAGCTACATATCCATAATACTAAAGCTATATATCCATAATATTAGAGCTATACATACATATTCTGAGAACTATATGACCACAAAATATTGGAATTGTGTGTCAAATTAGTAAAAGTGTTCATAATGTTATATCATTATATCCACAATATTAAAGCTATATATCAATATGTAAACTGGTGAACTTGATGTTTACACTTATGTAAAATGTAAGTTCACAGTTGAACGAATATTCATAACTTTATATCAATATGTCCACAATCTTAAACCTATATGTCCATAATTCTGAGAACTATATGACCACAAAATATTGGAATTGTGTGTCAAATTAGTAAAAGTGTTCATAATGTTATATCATTATATCCACAATATTAAAGCTATATATCAATATGTAAACTGGTGAACTTGATCACTTATGTAAAATGTAAGTTCACAGTTGAACGAATATTCATAACTTTATATCAATATGTCCACAATCTTAAACCTATATGTCCATAATTCTTGAAATATGAATATATGAATATTTGAACGGTATGTTTATACTTATGTAAGATGTTCATAATTTTATATCCATACATCCACAATCTTAAACCTACATGTCCATAATATGAGAACTATATATTCAGTGAATTTCATAGATCGAATTTCAAAAATTGTGATAGAGTTGTTACAAAACGACCATAAGAACAGAAAATATTAAAATATTCATCCACAAAAACATTCATTGATCTTTCCAGTTTTACTTCTTCTTGTCTTCAATCTTTGCAGCTTTCATGACCTCGCCTTTGACGCTGTTCAGCTTTGACGTGATGATACAAGCAGCATACTTTGCCCTCAACTCAAAAATGAAGCTAGCCTGTAAAATAAGAAAAATAAATAACTAGTTCATTGTAATTTTTTCATCACTTTTTGATGTAGTTGGAATGTAATATATTTATGTTACTCTTACATTCGTGCGCATATGTTTCTTGAACCCAGGATCCCAGTTCTCGAGAGCTCCACCCATGTAAGTCTCCATATGCCGCATTACATATATGACACAGTCGGTGACATTCTCTGCATTTTTCCAGTGCATGGCAAGGAACTCTACTGGCATGCTGTTCAGTTTGTGAGTCAAGGTGGATTGTCCTGCTGCCAGGTACGCCTTGAATGCTTCAATCTGGTAAAAAATTAGCTCAATGTTCATAATGTTTTAAATTCAATATATAGGTGACAATAAGGAGATTTTTTAATATAATATAAGCTACCAGTTTGTATGGACAGTCCCCATATTTATCAAGCTCTGAAACACCAGCAGGCAATTCCTTGTTGTCTATCACTTGAACCTTGGATTCCTTGACATTTATGCACACAACAAAGTAGTGTGCATGGCGATGCACTGGGAAAAATATCTAATTCCAAAACAAAAGGTTATTATTTGAAACAACTACATACCCAGGTACTGTTAACTGCATGGGTATACATTCATATTTGACAGAGTACTATATATCCATAATTATAAAACTATATATCCACAATCTTAAAACTATATATCCACAAAATTCGGAAATTTATAAAGATCCTAATAAGCCGAGTATATTCCAAGCTTCAAGCATATAAATCCACAAATTAATAACTATACATCCAAAAACTACATTACCAAATATCCAGAATTCTTAACAGTCTGTTCACAGAGTAATACATTCATATATTAACAGAGTACTACATATCCATAATCACATAACTATATATCCACAATTTTAAGACTATATATCCACAAATTCAGAACTTTATAAAGGATCTTATTAAACTTTGTATATTCCAAGCTTCATGCATATATATCAATAATAAAATCTTAAATTATTAAATTAAGTGTGTGTAATAGATCTTACAAGGTCTGCATCACTGATTTCCAGGTTTCCAAAACTTGATATTTCATAATTCAATCTATCATTGAAATTTTCCATCCTTTTCTCAGCTGGGAGACTTTTCATCCAATCATCAGATGGATCAAGCTGCAGCTGTTTTTGAATACACAGAAATGCAAAAAATGAGTATTCAAAAGGCTTAGAGTACTAGATTTTTAAAAATGCGCATCTGCATGTCAAAAATAACTCTTACATGTGGCAGTGTGGTGAAGAATACGCGTTTTGGTATCCCAACAGCACGTTCTGTGTTCTTCAAAGTTAGCCGCAAAGACCAAATATTCAAGAAGTCTATATCCAACTCGTCATTGCTCAAAGTTGAGAAGTGACGCCTTGTTAGGTAGTAGTCACCATAGCTGAACAGCAACTCACTACAGCACCAAAATAACAATAATAATAATAACACCAATAGTTATAATAATATGAACTATCTAAGTAATTTAAAGGTTATTATAAATATATGCGTTCAAACATACTCTTCTGGGTGTTCGGTAGACACACTCAAGAATGCATAGTTTGAAATGATTTTTTCCCGTGGAGTTGCAGTGCGTATAAAACCTGCATTCTGTGTCCAGTATGGTGACCTCAAACAAAGAGGTTTGTTCCTGAATCGTCGCTGGGGTCTCATCCTAACAGTCACGTCCTCAACATCAGACTCACTTTCTTGCATGGCACTGTTGTTTATATATCCACAGTATTAGAACTTTATATCCATAATATTAAACATATATGTACATAATCATAGAACTATATATTCACAGATTTAAAATGTTCATAATTTTATATCTATATATCCACAATTTTAAAGCTATATGTCCACAGTTGTAAAAATGTTCATAAGTTTATATTCATAATTTTAGCACTATAAATTCATAACGTTAAAGCCAAATGCAAATAACAAACTGTAAATTTACCAATCAAAGTCATCAACATCAGCATTAGTAGCAGCGGCATGACGAACATATCTCTGAAATGGGACCCTAACAAGTGGAGGAGTGACTTGTGCTCCCAAGGTCGTTGACAGTCCTGCATCCTCTCCAATTTGTTGAACCAAAGCATCCAATGGTAGGTCCTCTTCAACTACTTGCTCTGTGTGTTGCTCACATGGCTGCGGTTGCGATTCATTGCAGTGTATTCCCAAATCAAATGATGGAGCTTCAAATTCCATGGTTCTTGTTGTCTTCTGAAATGCTTCCACCAATGAATCCACTGCAGCGGTGAAGGTTTCACTCCCAAAGAATATGTCATCCAACTGAGATTCAGTTGGAATGGAAGTTGATTCAATTGCGCTTGCAGCACCTAGCATGTTTGATATCCCTGAGAACGCTTTCTTCAGGACTTCAATAGGTGCGCCCTGCTTTCCAATTTCAGACATAGCTTCACCAAACTCCAGGACATCTGATGCTAGCTTTTGGAGCACACGGGTCACCCGATCAACACTTGAGAGTGGCTCACTTGTAGTTGGTGTCGGTGTTGCAGTAGCAGGAGTAGAAGAAGTAGTAGCAGCAGCAGTAAATGCAGGTTGTGGTAGTGAGGTTGTAGCAGCAGCAGTGCTTGCAGGTTGTTGCAGTGAGGTGGTAGCATCAGTCCTTGGCTTCTTAACTCTAGGGATAACCCTTCCTTTCCAAACCCACCAGCCCTTTTTCAGCCTTGACTCTCTTTCTTACAAGCGTGGTTGTCCAAGCAAGTATGCTAGGGTATGTCCTGTTGATCTTCATTCCTTTGAATTCTACTCGATCAAAGTAGAACAGCTACAAATTACAGAAGATTATGTTAAAGATGAATTTAGAACAATTTATCCATGTATTCTTAATTGCATGGTCATAGTGTAATGCATAACTATATGTCCATAATCACATAACTATATATCCATAACTTTAAAACTATATATCCACAAAATTCAGAAATAAAAAATGATATTAATAAAATGAGTATATTCCAAGTTTCATGCATATATGTCCATAAACCCATAAATATACATCCAAAAACACATTAATATATATCCAGAATTATTAGCAGTATGTCCACAGAGTAATACATACATATATTCACAGAGTACTACACATCCATAATCACATAACTATATATCCACAATTTAAAATTATATATCCACAAATTAAACTGCATAAAGGACCTCATTAAACTGAGTGTATCCAAGTGTCATGCATATATATCCATAAACCCATAACTATACATCCAAAAACACATTAATATATATCCAGAATTATTAACAGTATGTCCACAGAGTAATACATTCATATATTCACAGAGTACTATATATCCATAATCACATAACTATATATCCACAATTTTAAAACTATATATCCACAAATTAAACTACATAAAGGATCTTATTAAACTGAGTATATTCCAAGTTTCATGCATATATATCCATAATAAATTGTTAGTTATACACCTACAACTACATAAAATTCATGCAACTAGATTAAAGACAATAAGAACTGACCAATATCAATGTCATTGGCCCCCAAAAGCTTCTCTTTCTATCTTCATTGTAACTATCTATCGAGTCAATGAGAGATTGGTATGTGTAGGCGCACCAATTGTACTCTTTAATCATATCAACATCAATCAATGAGTTTAAGATCCTGTACTTGGAAGTAGCGTGTTATGTTTCCCTCGAAGCATGAGGAAACGGCAAAGACTACGAAATCCCTCTTGAACTCATCACCAATGATCAGCTCTCCTAACAATCTCATCTGGCATCTGTGTAGTTATTGGCGAGCCTGCTGTAATACCCCACCTCCTTCTCCATGAAGTCAACAGCAGTTTGTATTCACGGGTTGAGG